>NC_083609.1:50133369-50440217 GCF_029168945.1 Cannabis sativa | reverse complement strand
GTAAATTGAAACTATACCTCTTCAGAATATTCTATTATTTTTGTTGCATAACAACCCAAAACTTGTTCTGTTTCATGACCAAACAAAATTACAGATACGCTTGCAGTATCATCATTTATTTGAGCATATATTCTTGCACTGCAAATATAGTACGATTTATATATATATATTAAAATTCTATTTTAAAATATGTTTGATATTTATATTTATTAGATTAGATAGGTACCGTGGTGTAGCTGTTGATTCATATCCACATAAACAAAAAAATCTTTCATTGTAGTTTTTTTGAGCTCCTTTGTTACATCCAGCACATGACATATAGTAGAATGATTGTGATAAATTTGTAATAACAACTTTTCCTTGTATCCAGAATTTTGTAATCTAAATAATTAGATTATATAAAATAGTTAGCAATATTTTTAGATATAATTATTAATATATAGAAAGTAAATTTTACCTCTGTTGGTTGTAATGTTGTCATTAAATATTGGATATTTCCGATTTTTACAATTTCTCTAATTCCAACTGATGATGAAGAGGCTGATGGATATGTACAACTTTTTGCAATTATATTTTTTATTTTTAATTTATTCTTCTATGCCCTGAGAAATGTTATAATAATATATTGTTATAATTAATTATATGTTGTAATTTTTTTTAGTGGTTTATTCGATAATATAATGAATTTAATTTATTTGAGAATTTACCACTTTTTCATTGTTGTTGCTTGTTGTAGTCGTGGATTGATTATGACATTAGTCATTTTTGTCGTTGACAAAGTTAAGCCTTATATAAAATTAAAACAATGAATGAATAAATTATTGTTGGGTTTTATGCCCTAAATAAAACTCCATTTCAATGTAATCTATTTTATTCAACATCAATAAAGAAACAGAAGTATTTTCATTCATTTGTGTATGTTTTGGTTCACTTTATCAATTGCTTGTCTATTTGATTTATAAATTCATCATAAACCCTTTTCACATACTTGATCCTGTTTATTGTGTTGTCATCACTTTGGAAAGTAAACGTGACTATGTGAATAAAGTTTCCTAGATTTATCAGACACAGGGTTTTACTGATATGATAATCTACAACAAGAGTTTACTTGCATTTGGAGAAATGCTATGTTCTTTCCAGAACATTAGTTAAAGTAAAGCTCAGGTTGGATGCATGGAGTATGCATCGGAATGGGCCGATATTGAACTTTGACTTAGATTTAATTAAACTTACCGTAAAATCTATTCAAGTCAATATCATCTAGTTGATCCTAGATCAAATGTTCTTAATCCTGTTATGATTAGGCTCAATCTTGAAAGGCTATTCGTGTTCTTTGATTTTTTAGTTAAGCTTACTTTTAGGTCAGGGTGATACGTACATTTTGGGAACACGATAGTGCAATTGAGTGGGAGCGCTAACATAAACATGGAATCTATAGCTTCTATCTGGCGAATAGTAAGCAAAGGATGATCTCCTTTGAGCTTGACCAAACGAACATAAATGGTGGAGTACTCATTTCACATAAGCTGAAATATCATTTATACGGGGTCAAGTGTTTTAAGGATAAAATACATAGTAGGGTGTTACGGTAATCTAATCTCTTTACAGTGTAGATCATTCATATCGAGGATCATTGATCAAATTAGGATTATAACAATGGATAACTAATGATGTGTCTATATGGTGGAACATATAGAGCATTCTATATACTGAGAGTGCACTTCTAAGTTCTATGCGTGAATTCAACGAAGAATTAATAAGTTAGTGAATTTTAGTGATAAATTCTTGATCTACTTATTGGAAGCTCAGTTATATAGACCCATGGTCCCCGCACTAGTTGAGATAATATTGTTTGTAAGACTCATGTAATTGGTTTTGATTAATCAATTATAATTCTCAAATTAGACTATGTCTATTTGTGAAATTTTCACTAAGTAAGGGCGAAATTGTAAAGAAAGAGTTGTTAGGGGCATATTTGTTAATTATGATACTTTGTATGGTTCAATTAATAAATATGATAAATGAGAATATTATTTAATAATTATTTATAGTTATTAAATAGTTAGAATTGGCATTTAAATGGTTGAATTAGAAAATTAGCGTTTTTGAGAAAATCAGATACAAAAGTGATAAAACTGCAAAATTGCAAAAAGTGAGGCCGAAACCCAATAAGCCATGGGCGGCCACTTTTTTAGCTTTTATCCTCTGATATTTTCATTATTTTAATGCCAAATAATTCAAACCTAACCCTAGTGGAATGCTATAAATAGGTAGTGAAGGCTTCAGAAAATAACACACTTTTCATTGAGAAAAACCCAAGCCTCTCTCTATACCTTGGCCGCCACTCTCTCTCTCTCTTCTTCCTTCATATTTCGAAACCCCTTAGTGATTAGAGTAGTGCCCACACACAGCAAGCAATACCTCAATCATAGTGAAGAAGATCGTGAAGAAAGATCATCAGCAAAAGGAGTTTCAGCATCAAAGATTCAGAGAAAGAGATCCAGGTTCAGATCTTGATAATACTCTGCGACAGAAAGGATACAAGGGTTAGAGATCTGAACGAAAGGAGTCATTTAATTCCGCTGCACCAAATGTAAGGTTTCTTAAATTTTATATGTGTTTATTTTATCGTTTTAGAAAGTTCATATTTAGGGTGTTAATCAACATACTTGTGAGTAGATCTAAGATCCTGGTAAAATAATTTCCAACAATTATTATCTATAAAATCTACCCAATAAATTAAAACTTCTATATAAATTATTGTTATTAGTGTATAAGTAATTATTAATATATATTTATGAATTTTATTGAATATATATAGTGAAATTAATACTCCTATAAATTATTTCAAAAATTTATATTTCTTTCTTTTTATTATACTATATAATTTTTTTTTTATAAATTTTACAGTTACATATTTTATAATTTATTATTAATAATTATATTTTTATATATTAAAAGTGGCTATCTAACGGAAATTCTTGGTTTAACGATTTTTTTTTTAACGATTATTTTTTTGAAACTTTTACACCAAAAATACAAAATGAAACTTTTATTACATATATACTGATACACGGTTACCTAAACATATTTACTTTTTCTTTTTATTTTATTACATATATACCACATGCACACTTCCCCACGTGCATCTCCCTTATCCCTCTTCAATCAACCATCAATCACTTCCCTTTTTTTTTTTTCATTTTTTCCTTTGATTTTTTATTTCTTTTCAGTTTTTTTTTTTAAAAAATATCTTGTAACCTCCATTGATGACTTAAATCAATCATACCTTACATCATTTCCCTCTTTTTTTCTCTTTCTTTTTTTAATTATTTTCAATTTCTTTTAAGTTTTTTTTTTAAAAAAAATAAAACCTCCATAGCTGAACTCTTTTCCTTCCCCTGTGCCAAAGAAAAATTCTAAAATGGGATTGAAATCTGTAGCTAATAGCAATAAGGGCAAACGTCCTGTTGTTCAAGACGATGACTCCGATTTTGCTCCTCATTTGTCGAAACGTGAGCGAGCTCCTCCTAAAAAGAAATTAAAAGTTACTGCCCATGAAAATTTCTCATGCTCCTGCTCAAAAAAAATGATTAGGATGGTGCTCCTCTTCGATCGCAGGTTTGTTTTCGGTTACTTTTTGGTTTTCCCCCATTTTTGAAATTTTTTCATTTTCAACTTTTATGGATTTTGTGTTTATTGATTTCTCATTTTGTAATAGTTTTTTCATAGTTTTTTAATAGTGTAAACACCTTCTATATGTATTTTTTTTTAATATGTTTTTTATCTAGTTGTTTCCTGTCCATTTTTATATCATCAATGGGTAACAATGAGATTTATCATGGATGTTGATGTTCAAAGAGTTTTTCCTGTATTTTAGTTTGTATACAGTTGTTTTGTAGTTTTATTATAGTTTTGCTACTTGCATATGTTATTTTATTATAAAACTAATATGCAACTATTTGCACAAAACTTACTATGTATAACTACTATTTCTTAGTCCCCGTCAAATTAAATTCCTGCATGATATATAAACTATCATAAAACGATAATGCAACTATAAGGCAACCAAAACAAAAAATAAACAGACTTACACGTAACTGGTTGTACCTTAATTCGAATTTACTCTTATTGTGTTTCTAAAAAAATATATTTATATAACGTAGATGTATTATTCATGAGGTTTTTTTTTTAATTTTTCACATCATACATTGTTTTAAATTTGGTGGGAGCTCTAGATCTGTTTGTTACAGATCTACATTTCATGAATATAGATTTCGATATTAGGGGGAGTTATTTATTTGATCGAATAAAACAGAAAACAAATGTGTAATTTTAGTTTCTTCACAGTTTTTCTGATTTTTTTTTGTCATTTTCTGTTTAGATCATTGCAGGTCTTCTTTTCCAGTTGATTTCGCCAGAATTAATAGTTGTATTTTCCTCGTTTTGGTTTCATTTTAGTTGTTTTGCGGTTTTGAAATGATCGCGGTGTTTTTATCTTCATGGTTCGCTCTGTACAGCTGAAAGCTTAGTGCATGTGGTATTTTTGTAAATATTTGTATGTGGACTGTATAAATGTTTAATGGGCCGGCCCAAAGTATTTTTGTAATTTTTTTTCCTTTTTTGTATTTTTCTATCTTTTTTCCTATTTTTTTTATATAGAAAAATAGACGGAAGGTTATGTTGGGTTTTATGCCCTAAATAAAACTCATTTCATATAATCAGATTTACTTATTAATAAAGATCAGAAATAACATTTTATGTTGCATGGTTCACATGATTTATTTCATGATTATATGTATATAATGTATGAATTCTTTTTAAGTCCAGAACATATGAGTTTGTTAAAGATTGTAGTGTTGTCAGCACAGTGGAATATAATCTTTATTATATGTTCAAAAGTTTATTCCCTAATTTGTCAGAACACTGGATTTAGACTGACATGGTATAATTAGCGATAGGTATTCTTACACCTTGGAAAAGTGTTATGTCCTTTCCAGGAAATTGGCAAAGTTTACCAGTATCGGATGGATGGAGTATACATCGGAAGGGACCGATATTGAACTTTGATTAGATAAATTAAAATTTACCGTAATATCTATTCAATTCAATATCACCTGTTGATCCTAGTTCAAATGATCTTAATCCTGATATGGTTAGGTTCAATCTCAAGAGTGTTACTCGTGTTCTTTGATTTGTTAGTTAAGCCTACTCTTAGGTCAGGGTGATATGTACATTTTGGGAACACGGTAGTGCAATTGAGTGGGAGCGCTAACATAAATATGGAATCTATAGCTTCTATTTGGGAAATAGAAAGTAAAGGATGATTTCCTTCGAGCTTAACCAAACGAAAATAAATGGTGGAGATCTCATTTCACTTAGCTGAAATATCATTTATACAAGGTTAAGTGTTTTAAGGATAAAATACATTGTAGGGTGTTACGGTAATTTAATCCCTTTACAATGTAAATCATCTATATAGAGGATCATTGATCACATTAGGGTTATAACAATGGATAACTAATGATGTGTCTATATCGTGGAACATATAGAGCGTTCTATATGACTGAGAGTGCAATTCCAAGTTCTAAGTGTGGATTCAATGAGTAATTAATAAGTTAGGGTATTTACTTGGTAAATTCGGTTCAACTTATTGGAAGCTCGGTTATATAGACCCATGGTCCCCATACTAGTTGAGACCATACTGCTTGTAAGACTCAGTTAATTGATTTTGATTAATCAATTATAATTCTAAAAGTTAGACTATGTCTACTTTATGAATTTTCACTAAGCAAGGGCGAAATTGTAAAGAAAAGAGATTTTAGATTTATTTATTGATTAAGAGACTTTATATGTCTAAATTAATAAATATATTAAATGGCAATATTATTTACTAATTATTTCCAAGTTATTAAATAATTAGAATCGGCATTTAAAAGGTTAAATTGGAAAATTGGCATTTTTGAGAAAATGGGAATGGAAAATAACAAAATGGGAAAGTTGCAAAGTGAGGCCCAATCCCTTTGTATGGCCGGCCCTATGCATAGGAAATTCCATTTGTAGTTTCTATTATTTTAATGCCATACAATTCTAACCTAAACCTAGAGGGTTTTCTATAAATAGAAAGTGTTGGCTTGAGGAAACAGACACACATCTTTGATCACTTTGTTTCCCTCAGAAAATGCCTCACACGCCACCTTCTCTCTCTCTTTTCTTCTTTGTATTTTCGAAAATCCTTGAGTGATGAGTAGTGCCCACACACATCAAGTGGTATCTCAATCATGGTATGTAAGACTATGGAAAATCTGCATCAAAGAAGGAGAAAAGAAGATCCAGCTTCAGATCTTGGTGATGCTCTGCTACAGAAAGGAATCAAGGGCTAGAGATCTGAATGGAAGGAGTCATATTATTCCGCTGCACCCACTGTAAGGTTTTCTAACTTTATATGTGTTTATTTTCATTGTTTTAGAATTCATATTAGGTTGTTAATCCAACATACATGATAGTAAATAGATCCTGCTAAAATAATTTCCAACAACTGGTATCAGAGCCATGGTAATGATTTACTTTCATGTAATATGAATTAAAACAATGATTTATATGTTTCTATGTTGATTTGGATGGTTTCATGTTGGTTTATATGTTGTTTGATGAATGTTGATGTTGTGCAGTACCTTTTATGAAAAATATTTTTTCGATTTTTGAGAATATTTTATTTGGATTCCTTGTGAAAAATTAAGCAATTTTGTTTTGTACGGAACTCGATTCCGATAGAAATTGTGAAAGATATGAATTTTGGAAGATTGGAAATCATGGCTGCTGCATGCAGCCTATCCTCGCAGTTCCCCACAAATTGCGAATTTTTGAGATTTTTTCCCAAAAATCCAATTTTTTCATGGGATTGTTTCCCAAAATTCATTTTTCCATTTTTAAATATTTCTAAATTGAAATGTTTCCAATTTTAAATATTTTCAATTTGGAATTTTTCTAATTTTTAAATATTTCTATTTTGGAATGTTTCCAATTTTAAATATTTCCTATTATGGTCAGATTTAAAAATTTGTTAACTTCTTTAATATATATTTATTATTTAATTATAAGATTAGATATTTTGATATTGAACATATTTTAAATTAAAAGATAACTTTGTCTTTTTATTTAAAATATTATATTAAAATTATCTTATATGACAAATTAAATAATTAATAAATTTGAAATTAACATAGATATTTTTATAGATATACTTACCATAATATTTTTAACTTCAAAATTTGTTATTTTGTTAAATATTTGATTATTTATAAATTATGAGTTTAAAAATGATATTTTTTTCTATATATATATATATATCATTTTTTTCCTTATTAGAAGTTTATAAATCATATCTTAAATATTTAAATAACACAGATATTTTTGTAGAAATTTGAATATTGCTTAATTTGAGATATTTTGACATATAATTATGGTAATTATTATTCATTTATTATTTTATTCCTAAAATAATAATTATCTAACCAAATCTATTTTAAAATTGGTTTATTTTATAAAATTATAAGATCTGAAAGTGATATTGGAGATTCTTTCCTTTCAAATCATTGATCTTATTAGATATTTAATTTAATTTGATTCAAATAAACCTAGATATTTTAAAATTAGTTTCCTTTATTTGGTTAGTTTAAGAATAATAATTTAATTATATTAATATCTTATTTCACATCTGTTACATGGATAATGTTTGTTTATTTATATTGTTTATTCAAAAACTTTTTTAACAAACCAATTATTTATCTGATCTAAATTGCTATGATTAACTTGTTGACAGATCCAATGATATGATTTTAATCATAGTCCAATTGTCAATAGATCTTATAAATAATTAGTAACAGGTAAATTTTGTACTTCTTTCATCTGTGTAAACCTAGTAACATGACAGGGCCCATCCAAATCATTTGACCTGTGTGAGCCTATATGTTTGCTTTTTGGGCTTAGATGCATATAGGAAGTCCATTTAAGTTTTTACTAAGTAAATGGACTAGGTTGCTAAAATAAATTTTGACATAAGGAAATTTATTTAGGTCCAATTAGATTTGGGCTTATTCAATGAATAACAATTATTTATTTAAAGGTTAAATTCCTCTCTTTTAGGCCTTGTGTGAGAGTTGGGGGCCAATAGAAGTGGGTACGACATACTGAACCCAGCTCCCCCTCACATGAACTACCCCAATTGTGAAGGCCCATTTGCCTTATTTAAATAATTGTATTAGGTTAATTATATTAGTCTAACCTAATTAAAATTGAATTAGCAACATAATTAACTTTTAAAATATATGAAATTTACTTTTCATTGTAATATTTTAAAGTTAATTTTAGAAAAACACTTAGTCAATGATATATATTCTAGATAGTTATTTCTAGTAATAATTATTATTTCTAATATTAAATAGGAAAATATTATTGATTGTGAAATTAATTGTTTGATAATTAATTTTGGTACAATCTAAGTTTAGTATATTTTCCTAGTATTAAACTGGAATTAATAATTAAGTTTCCTTCTTACTTAATTATTTATTTCTTGAATTTAATACATTTAATTAAATTGAAAATTTCAATATCTAAGTTGATTTTTTAATCATGATACTTACATATTGTTATTTTCATGTTATTTAATTAAAGTTGAAAATTATCTTAAGTTTGGAATCTTATTTCAGAATAACTTAAAGCTGAATAATTTTGAAAATATAATTTATTTTATTTTATTAATCATTTCCCAAAATTTCGAAATTACATTTCTTTAATGCAGAAATTTCGAATTTTATTTGAAAAATAGATTAAAGTTGAAAATTATTTATTTAATTTTGGACCAACTTAAATCATTGATTTTTTCATTTAATGATTAATTGAAATAAATGAACTAAAATATATTATAATTAGAAATTGGATTAATTAGTCATTGAAAGTCTAGATAGTTATTATCTATTTTGCTTGAAGTATTTTTCTAGTGTATTTAATTAAACAGAAAATTAATATTTAAGTTGATTCTTAATCATGATACTTAAATATTTGAAATTTTTCTTAGATATTTAATTAAATAAGAAAATTATATTTTTTTTGCTGAAAATTAATTTTTATTAATTTTGGGCCAACATAAAATTAGAGTAATTTTACAGGATTTATTTTATTTTATTTTAAAGCATTTTCGAAAGTAGTATTCTTATACACTTCATTTTTCGAAATGCAATATATATTTATAGAAAATTAAATTTGAGTTGTAAATTAATTTAAATTAATTTTGAAACAACTTAAATTGAATAATTTTCTAAATATTTATGGAAATTATTACTAAGATGGAAATAATTCACGTTATTTTCATATCCATCTAAGTATAATTTATAAATATTACATTAAAATTTATATTTAGAATATTTTATTCTAAATTGGAAATTTTAATTAAATGAATATATATTTAAAATAAATGGATTAAAATAAATATTAGAAGAAAATACAACCCTTCATTAAATAATGAGCTTTATTATTATAAGGATATTCGATCTCCATTGTTGGTTTTACATAGCTATTGTTTTAGTGAGTAATCCTCCCTAATGGAGGAACGTTCATTAGCAAGTTAGCACCGTTTAATCTCGAAAGATAAGTAATCTTGTAAGTTTTTTATATAGTTTATGATCACCCTAATGGTGGCGACTGTATAAGACTTGCAAGAATATGAAACAATGGTGGAAGCTCATAAGATAGAATAGCCTTGACTCTCGCCTAAACGGGACAACGCGGATTCCAATCTTGATCGAATAAAAGGTTGCTGGAATGTTGATCATTTTAGATGAGCTGACAACTCTATTCAATGGATGGTAGCTTTGACTCTCGCCTAAACGGGACATTGATATCAGTTTGTTGAAAACTTTGGAAATTATTTAGGATTGTATGTTTTAGTATTTTCACTTGTCATTCCTACTTGCTATATGCTTCATAATTTCTGAATTGTGTATGAATTTGTATTGAACCATGTTATTTTCTGTTATTAAATTGTAGTTTAATTTCGAATCTTCATTGTTGGTCTAACTTGGCTTGTTTTTCTAATGAGATAAATCCCTAATGGATTTTCACCATTAGACTAACATAGTAGTGTTAGATCTCGAAAGAAAAATATTGTATATGCAACATCTAGCTGTTCATCAATTGATGACACCTTAGACTAGTATTTTACAATATGAAACAAGAAGATTGTATAAATAAGATTACTTTGACTCTCGCTAATCGGAGCATCGTTGGATTCTTATTTAAAACGAAATTATCCTAATTCCTCTTAGCTTATTCATTTCGAATTAGCTCAATAACATATCATTGGATGAATGGTCTATAAATCATATAAAGTCTTATCTTCTCTTAAGAAATTAGATGACGCATATGATTATATTCCCGAAATTCTATCCCAAAATGATATAAATCCTCAATCTTAGAAATCTCCTACTTGTATAGGCAAATCATATAGTTAGATTAGTAGTGGTGGTCCAAGAAAGAATTACTAATTATACAGTTACACTTTCACAAGTGTTTAATAACCATTTTCTTTCAATGGATTTAAACTGTATGAGTTTAGTATTCTGTGACCAGAATCCACTTGCACTATTCTAAGAACTCTTTGATGTAACTAACCTAAGTCATCAAAAGATACAACCACGTTTTATAAATCTATGGCATTTGTATCTTGTTCATAGTGGTTTTGACAAGATCATTCTCTGCAAAGAGTTAATATGCCTATATCCACTGAAAGTATAATCATCTCATTCACAGATGGATGTACATTCAGGGGTGGATATGAGTTTTCGTTGTATTCTTAAAACGATCACCCTAGATTTTACCTTACGCAAAAGAAATTTGAAATGTTTGAAAAATTTCATGAATTTCTAGCAATGGTAAGTGGTTAAAGATCTTGCGAACTGATAGGGGTGGAGAAAAAGTTAGTAGATATGCAGTTCAAAGATCATTAAATTGATTTTGAATTATATCCAAACTTACCTCCCCAGAAATTCGAGTTGCATATTGATGATTAGTTACTAGTCGTTGCCTAAATCCTTCTATGGTAATAAAATTTCAGAATGATGCAATGGTTATATACTTAATGTAAATCATACTAGATTCACAGATGACCTAATCGAAATCTTAAGAAAAGCTAGAACTGCTAACCTTGGTTTGCATGTTTGTTAGCTATTCTAAGTGATTAAGGGTGGACCATCCTATAGTCATTAGACAAGAAAGTGTTTGTTTAAACAAATACTACTTTTCTAAGAAAATGACTAAGTCTGAAAATAAAGTAGCAAATAAAGGAGATATTTTTTCTTGATTCCAAAAGTGTTCTATCATCTTATTTTACAAGATGATCCCACTGCCTCTGTTGTCTTAACACAACTGAAGAGGACTATACCATTTAGTTTTCTTAGACATAGTTCACGATACCTTGTTGTAGTGGGAGAGTTTCTAGGAACTCACTTTCTTATAACTTGGAAGACACTAGTGATTCAAATCCATTGTGAGATTAAACAAGTAATGGATTGTCAAGATAAAAAACTAAGAAGAAAGCCAAGAGAACTATGGTTCGATCCATTCACATGGAGTAACCTAAAGTTTTTTGTTACAAGGACATGAAAGGAAATTTTCATTAATAAGTCTATTCAATGGACTTAACAAAACTTCCTGTTCCTAGTATTGTAGGTTTGTGTTTATCTAAACCTATGGCTTGTGGTATACCTGGTAATTACTTACTCTAATGCAAGCAACTTACTTTAGTAAGATGCTGGAGCATTTTCTTTCCAATGGCAATCTATAGAAGCTTCACAACTTCTTAGATATAGATTTAATTTATCTAAGGAAAAGTCTCAACTATTCCAGAAAAGATAAAGCCATGAAAGAATTTCTCAACAGTGAGAGGTCTAAGATATGCTTTAGTATGCCTTAGACCAGACACCTGCTGTTGAGTGGGAGTAATGAGTAAGTATCAGATTAATCCAGGAGAAGAACATTGGAAGACAATCAAGTAAATTTTAAGATTAAGAAGAGGAACTATATGTTAGTCGATAAGGGTGTGTTTAAAACTCTTAGACTACACCACATCAGATTTCGAGACTTTCTTTTGTGCTAGAAAGTCTACTGATAGGATGGTGATTACTCTGGGGGTGGAGTAGTGATTTTGAAGAAGTGTAAAAACCTATCTAAAATCTCTTGGTCTACCAGAAAGAGACTGAATGTTAAAAGTTGCAGGAAAGATACTTATTCAGTCTAAGGAAAGTTCTATACATTTGTGGCACTGTTCCGAATTGCCTTAACTACTAGGGTTATTTCCTGAATAACCAAAGAAGTAGTTGCCAAAATTATAGAATCCAGTATCCCAAGAGAGTAGACATATAGAGAGGAATTTCACATTATCAAGGATTTTGTGATCAAGGAAGAGTAATGGTGGAGAAGAGGTTGTGTTTAATTCAACCTATCAGATCCTATTACGAGGAGTTTACTACTATTACACTTGATTTGTATATCAAGGTGTTAATGATCATTTGAAATGCACTTTTTATTTTATATTAGTGCAAGTGGGAGTTTGTTGGGTTTTATGCCCTAAATAAAACTCATTTCATATAATCAGATTTACTTATTAATAAAGATCAGAAATAACATTTTATGTTGCATGGTTCACATGATTTATTTCATGATTATATGTATATAATGTATGAATTCTTTTTAAGTCCAGAACATATGAGTTTGTTAAAGATTATAGTGTTGTCAGCACAGTGGAATATAATCTTTATTATATGTTCAGAAGTTTATTCCCTAATTTGTCAGAACACTGGATTTAGACTGACATGGTATAATCAGCGATAGGTATTCTTACACCTTGGAAAAGTGTTATGTCCTTTCCAAGACATTGGCAAAGTTTACCAGTATCGGATGTATGGAGTATACATCGGAAGGGACCGATATTGAACTTTGATTAGATATATTAAAATTTACCGTAATATCTATTCAATTCAATATCACTTGTTGATCCTAGATCAAATGATCTTAATCCTGATATGGTTAGGTTCAATCTCAAGAGTGTTACTAGTGTTCTTTGATTTGTTAGTTAAGCCTACTTTTGGGTCAGGGTGATACGTACATTTAGGAAACATGGTGGAGATCTCATTTCACTTAGCTGAAATATCATTTATACAGGGTTAAGTGTTTTAAGGATAAATACATTGTAGGGTGTTACGGTAATTTAATCCATTTACAATGTAAATCATCTATATAGAGGATCATTGATCACATTAGGGTTATAATAATGGATAACTAATGACGTGTCTATATCGTGGAACATATAGAGCCTTCTATATGATTGAGAGTGCAATTCCAAGTTCTAAGTGTGGATTCAATGAGGAATTAATAAGTTAGGGAATTTACTTGGTAAATTCAGTTCAACTTATTGGAAGCTCGGTTATATAGACCCATGGTCCCCATACTAGTTGAGACCATACTGCTTGTAAGACTCAGTTAATTGATTTTGATTAATCAATTATAATTCTAAAAGTTAGACTATGTCTACTTTATGAATTTTCACTAAGCAAGGGCGAAATTGTAAAGAAAAGAGATTTTAGATTTATTTATTGATTAAGAGACTTTATTTGTCTAAATTAATAAATATATTAAATGGGAATATTATTTAATAATTATTTCCAAGTTATTAAATAATTAGAATTGGCATTTAAAAGGTTAAATTGGAAAATTGGCATTTTTGAGAAAATAGGAATGGAAAATAACAAAATGGGAAAGTTGCAAAGTGAGGCCCAATCCCTTTGTATGGCCGGCCCTATGCATAGGAAATTCCATTTGTAGTTTTCATTATTTTAATGCCATACAATTCTAACCTAAACCTAGAGGGTTTTCTAATAGAAAGTGTTGGCTTGAGGAAACAGACACACATCTTTGATCACTTTGTTTCCCTCAGAAAATTCCTCACACGCTACCTTCTCTCTCTCTTTTCTTCTTTGTATTTTCCAAAATCCTTGAGTGATGAGTAGTGCCCACACACATCAAGTGGTATCTCAATCATAGTATGTAAGACTATGGAAAATCTGCATCAAAGAAGGAGAAAAGAAGATCCAGGTTCAAATCTTGGTGATGCTCTGCTACAGAAAGGAATCAAGGGCTAGAGATCTGAACGGAAGGAGTCATATTATTCCGCTGCACCCACTGTAAGGTTTTTTAACTTTATATGTGTTTATTTTTATTGTTTTAGAATTCATATTAGGTTGTTAATCCAACATACATGATAGTAAATAGATCTTGGTAAAATAATTTCCAACAGGTTAACCTCCGTTAACTTTCTAAAATCTTTCTGTTGTCACTCTCCCGATCGCAATGGAGTCGAATTATTAAGATTTGCGATTGGGAGAGTTTGGCTTTGTTCTTCAATAACAACAATAAATAAGAAGAATATCTCAAGGATATTTGAATTTGTTGAGACTTTGGTGGAATCGATTCCTCCTTCAATGCGATTTAAACCAAGATACATATTGTGATTCCTCTTTCTTCTCACAAATACAGATTGCGATTTTCAGTACCAGCAATTCTCCATTCCCACAAGAAATTAAAAATGGTATCTGTGATTCTTCATCCCCATTTATTGTGACTCTTCTTTCTTCTCTCAAACCCATATTTTGAAAATCTTTACGAGAGAACGATTAGTTATCTCCATTTATATTCTTTCCACTCCATTACATTTCCTCTCAAGAGAACCACTCTAATAGTTTGCCTCATCAACATTGTAGTTTCTTTTTTCGTTCTTGGCTCTCTCTACGCTTCTCTATACATCTATTCTGATCCCTATTCACGTCCAGGTATGTCTAATCCAATCTTCCTTTTCTTCTCTCGCTTCCTAATTATGAACACATTTCTCTGTTTGTGTAAAGGAATTTTCTTTAACGAATTTTGAGGCAAATTTCGTCAATGCTTTTCTTTTTCTTTTTCTTTCTCTTTCGATAGCCCACTTGTACTTTTCGGGTTAATGAATGATCTTCGATTAAGGGGTTTTTTTCTTTCCTATTTTCAGTTGTTAATTACACCCTGGATCAAATTAGGATGATGGACAAATTAATTTAAATTCGAAGAGCAACCGAACCATTGGAGCTTCTTAAATTGGTAAGCTTTAATCTAGGATTTTGGGGAAATGATTGGGATGGATCTGTATTTTATTGAGCTTTTTGCAATAGGTGTACTTTGAGACGTTGTTACTATTTTTAGTTTTATATATTGACTGACACATTGTAATGGGCAAAAGGTGAAGAAAGTTAAAAATGAGCTTTCCAGTGAAGTGATGATTACTGAACTCCCCCAACATTTGCAGCAGAGTATAGCTGACGAGGTTATTCAGAGATTGAAAACATTGGGTGCCAGAGCGAATATTAGTGAGCAGGTAGGTAAGTGTTTTTATTACTTTCTGTGTAATTTTTGTAAATGACTTTCATTTGTCTATATATTTTTCTCATCTCCTGCACTGTCATTTATTCTCGATCTCGCATAAGGTCATGTTTTTCTCAGATTAAATGCTCACATTTTCCTGTGGTATGTTCTCATCTCAGATGAAATCTATGAAGCATGAAATTAGTTTTACGTAAGTCTTTATTTTTTTTTTGGTCACATGGGCAATTGAAATTGAGTAATCTCAATTTTTTTTATCACAGCAGCCAAACAGTTTGTGAGTTGCCTCTGTTAGATTAAACCTCCACTTACACTGATATTAGACTCAATACACTTAATACAAAAGGACAGAAATGTAATTACAAGAAAATCCCTAATTTGGCCTTCGGCCTCTAGAATACCTAACAGAAATTAGTTAGAATGGATTTGGTTAATCCACACCTAACTAATTTCTGTAACTAATCTAACTATCAAATACAGAAACAAAAACCAGAACTCTAGATCTATATATACCTGCATCAACAACCAGATCTAGGTGATTGAGAGTGTTCTTCAAGATCCAGAGTTGGAAGAACTTGAAGGAGGAGAAAACAAAGCTCGTACATGCACAGAAAACAACAGAAAGTTAGATATTGAGAGAGAGAGAGAGAGATTAAACACAAATACTTGTATTAAACTTGAGATTACCAGTCAGAAATTTACCTGTGACTTGGAATCTTCATTATTGTACTTCAGATCAACAAGAAATAGTGGAATCGAGCTCTCAGATTTGAGGAGCAGCTCAAACGGAGACGTAGCCAATTTATTGGTGAACTTCGGGAAAAATTCTGGTGTATTCTAACCCTAATCTATTTCTGTTTGTGTGTGTGGTTGTGTTTAGATCAGATCATTGTAGATCTGATCTTGGCTTTGTGTTTGTGTTGGGATTTCTGGGTTTCTTAGGGTTTGAGTTCGAGTTTCTCAAAGAGAAACTCTCTGCTAGGGTTTCTAGCATTTCAGAGAGTGTGTGAGTGAATGAGAAGGTTCTCGAACCATTCTCTGGTTTTGTTCAAAGACAAAATGAGGCCGTTTTGGGACTGACTTTGAAAAGTCAAATTGAACAGTTAAAGGTCGAAATTGACCTTGGAAATTGATTCGTTTGTTTTGTTGGTGTAGGGACAGGATAGTAAAATGCTGTCTTAAATTTCCTACAATGGTATCAGAGCTTGGTTAAAGCTGGAAAAGGATCAACATTCAAACTAATCAAGAAGGAAGAAAACTCAAGCAAGAAATCAAGAAACACAAACAAGAAATTCAAGAACTCAACAAGATCAACTTGAAATCTTTAACAAAGGATTTTTGGGATACATTATAATAATCTTTATAACTAAATTGCCTATTAACACTTATCTTTATTTGATCTTATTTAAATTCATTAACTATGAGCAATTTAAAGGTTGACATTGACAAATTTGATGGTTCTGGTGATTACAGGATTTGGAGAAGGAAAATTAAGTCACTCTTGGCTCAACAGAAACTGTTGAGAGTGCTTAATGATCCTATAGAATGGCCAGAAGGAACTACCAAGATTCAACAAGAAGAATACTTGGAAACTGCAACTGGAATCATGATATTCAACTTATCAGATGCCATAATCAGACTAATAGACAAGGAAGAAACCCCTGCCCAGATTTGGAAGAAACTGGAAGAACAGTTTCAACAAAAATCCCTAACCAACAAGATTTTCTTGAAGGAAAGGATTTTTGGTTTTAAAATGAGTTCATCCAAATCACTTGATCAAAATTTGGATGAATTCTTAAGGATGCATATTGAACTTGCAAATTCTGGGGAAAATGAGGCACTAAGTGATGAAAACCAGGCTATAATCATCTTAAACTCTCTACATGAATCCTATAGAGAAGTTAAGACTGCTATTAAGTATGGAAGAACATCTATAACCCTAGAGGAGGTGATTTCAGCACTAAAATCTAAAGATTTAGAGATGAGGACAGAGAAAGGTGGACATTCAAATGGTGAAGTTAACTTGAGTAGAGGCAGACCAGGTCCAAGAAAACCTTGGAATAACAGAGGTAGAAGCCAAGGCAGAGGTTCAAACAAACAGGGAGGATTTCAAAGAGGCAGATCTAATTCTAACCCTAGAAATTCTGATCAAACTAATGGTTGTTACAATGGTGGTAAACCTGGGCATTTTAAAAGAGATTGTTATTTCTTGAAAAGAAATAACAAACAAAAATCACATGGACAGGGAGATTCTAAATACTCTAACTCTAAACCAAAATCTGATATGCATGATGCTAATGTTACAGATGGATATGAAAGTGGTGAAGTGTACCAAGTTGGACCATCCATCAAAGATGAATGGATCCTTGACTCTGGTTGCACTTTCCACATGACTAACAATAAAACTTTTATGTTTGATTTCAGGAAATCAAATGGGGGCAGAGTTATACTTGGAAACAACCAAACATGTGACATACAAGGTTCTGGATCTATCAGTTTTAAGATGCATGATGGAATGATCAGAACACTAAGAGAAGTTAGATATGTTCCTAATCTAGCCAGAAATCTAATTTCACTAAGTGTTCTAGATGACCAAGGAATTGTTAGCAAGATTGAATCTGGCCAAATGAAAATAAGTAAAGGGGCTCTAACTATCATGAAAGGACATAAAGATGGAGGCTTATACTACTTAAAAGGCACACCAGTTGTACCTTGTAACTATACTGCTCACAGCAACAGTGATGACTCAAATCCAATGTTATGGCACAAAAGGCTAAGGCACATAATTGAGAAGGGACTGCAACTAATGAGTGAACAGAATCTGCTAGGTAAAGACAAGGTATGTAAACTTGATTTTTGTGAGTGTTATGTGCTTGGAAAACATCATAGATTGAAATTTTCCACTGGCACACACAACACTAAGAAAATCATAGAGTATGTTCACTCTGATCTGTGGGGACCAGAGAAAACAAGTACTCATGGAGGCTGTGTCCATTTTCTATCTATTGTTGATGATTTTTCAAGAAAAGTCTGGATTTTTCTTTTAAAACATAAAAATGAGGCTTTTTCTAAGTTTACACAGTGGAGAACACTTGTGGAAAATTTAACAAATGAAAAATTAAAAACTCTAAGGACTGACAATGGATTAGAATTTTGTAATGAAGAGTTTAACAATTATTGCAAAGAAAATGGTATACAGAGACACAGGACAGTTAGAATTACACCCCAACAGAATGGAGTTGCACAGAGAATGAACAGAACCATTCTCAACAAAGTGAGATGCTTTGATGTTGCAATTTGGATTATCACAAGGTTTCTGGGGAGAAGCAGCTTTAACAGTTGTGTACTTAATCAACAGGAGTCCATCCAGTGCAAATGGATTCAAAACTCCAGAGGAAAAATGGTCTGGTAAACCTCCTAATCTATCTAATCTTAGAGTATTTGGTTGTGCAGCATATGCACACCAAAGTGTTGGGAAATTGGAACCTAAAGCTATGAAATGTGTTTTTCTGGGATATCCAGAAGGAGTTAAAGGCTATAGGCTTTGGGTTTGGGAACAAAGGGGATTTAAAACCATTAATAGCAGGGATGTAATATTTAAGGAAGATATTTTTCCATGTTTGCCTATTTCATCTAACCCTAGTGCAGGTACAAAAGACACTGAAAATGCAGGTAACACTGCAAATGAAGGAACTGGCTCTATTCAGGTGGAACAAACAGTGAACACACCTGAACAGAACCAGGGAGAACAGGTTCAGGTGGAACCTGGGAACAAGGTTCAGGTGGAACCTGATGAGGACAACACTGACAATTATCAATTGGTCAGGGACAGAGGTAGAAGGATTCCAAGACCAAATCCTAAGTACAGTTTTAACATATGGGATGAAGACATTGCATATGCCTTTATGAGTGAGTTGGAAATGGTCAATAATGAACCTCAATCATATGAAGAGGCCATTAAAGGACCAAATTCCAGGAAATGGAAAGGTGCAATGGATGAAGAGATGGAATCTCTTAAGAAAAATAAAACTTGGATTGTGGTGCCTAAACCTAAAGATAAGAGCATTGTTGACTGCAAGTGGTTATTTAAGGAAAAAGAAGGCAGAACTAAGGGAGAACCTATAAGATACAAGGCCAGGTTAGTGGCCAAGGGATTTACACAGAAAGAAGGCATAGATTTTAATGAAGTATTTGCACCAGTTGCAAAATACAAGACTATAAGGATAATGCTAAGTCTAGCAACTCAATACAACCTGGAAATAGACCAAATGGATGTTACTACTGCTTTTCTACATGGTGAACTAGAGGAGGAGATCTATATGAGGCAACCTAAAGGCTATACTGAAAAAGGGAAGGAGAACTATGTCTGCAAGCTAGTTAAGTCACTATATGGGTTAAAACAGTCACCTAGGCAATGGAATAAAAGGTTTGATGGATTTATGCTAAAGCTAGGATTTTCTAGAAGCTACTATGACCACTGTTTGTATTACAAAGGAACTGATATTAATAAAGTCATATATCTACTTCTGTATGTAGATGATATGCTTATAATCAGTAAGGAAAGAGCAAGAGTAAACACAATGAAGGGTCTACTCAAGACTGAGTTTGAAATGAAAGACCTAGGGGAAGCTACTAAGATTCTAGGCATCTCTATTAAGAGAAACAGAGCAGAAGGGACACTTAGCCTAACTCAGGAAGACTACATACACAAGATAATTGAGAAATTCTCAATGAAGGGATCTAAAATTGCTAGCCAACCTATAACTACACAGTTTACACTATCTAAGAAGCAATGCCCTGAGAGCAAAGCAGAGAAGGAGGAAATGAGTAAGATTCCCTATGCTAATGTTATTGGATCTGTTATGTACCTAATGGTAAGCACTAGACCAGACCTTGCTTATGCTATTAGTGTGCTTAGCAGATTCATGACAAATCCTGGTAAGACACACTGGCTTGCTATGAAATGGTTACTAAGGTACCTAATTGGGACAACTAAGCTAGGACTCAAGTACAAGAAACAACAAGGAAGAACAGCAATAGAATGCTTCAGTGATGCAGACTATGCTGGGGACAGAGATAGTGGGAAATCTACATCAGCCTACATACTACTATTGGGAGGAAATTGTGTAAGTTGGAAAGTCCAATTACAACATGTTGTGGCATTATCCACAACTGAATCAGAATACATTGCAACTACGGAAGCCATTAAAGAAAGTATATGGGTTAAAGGAGTCCTAGAAGAGCTAAGATTACTAGACTCAAAACCAGTAATTTACTCTGATAGTCAGAGTTGTGTACACCTATGCAGAAATCCTATGTTCCATGACAGAACCAAGCACATAGAGATAAAGTATCACTTCATCAGAGACAAAGTGACACAAGGACACATAAATATTGACAAGGTGCCTACAGAAGAGAATCCTGCAGACATGGGGACTAAAGTGATCACCCTATCTAAGTTTAAACATTGTTTAAACTTAATAGGGTTGGATCAAGGATAATGTGATCTTTGGATCACAGAGCTATGACCCTCAGCTTTGACTCGACCACTACAATATCAGCTCAGTGAAGGTTTATGTGGAAATTGTTTGATTAAACCTCCACTTACACTGATATTAGACTCAATACACTTAATACAAAAGGTCAGAAATGTAATTACAAGCAAATCCCTAATTTGGCCTTCGACCTCTAGAATACCTAACAGAAATTAGTTAGAATGGATTTGGTTAATCCACACCTAACTAATTTCTGTAACTAATCTAACTATCAAATACAGAAACAAAAACCAGAACTCTAGATCTATATATACCTGCATCAACAACCAGATCTAGGTGATTGAGAGTGTTCTTCAAGATCCAGAGTTGGAAGAACTTGAAGGAGGAGAAAACAAAGCTCGTACATGCACAGAAAACAACAGAAAGTTAGATATTGAGAGAGAGAGAGGGATTAAACACAAATACTTGTATTAAACTTGAGATTACCAGTCAGAAATTTACCTATGACTTGGAATCTCCATTATTGTACTTCAGATCAACAAGAAATAGTGGAATCGAGCTCTCAGATTTGAGGAGCAGCTCAAACGGAGACGTAGCCAATTTATTGGTGAACTTCGGGAAAAATTCTGGTGTATTCTAACCCTAATCTATTTCTGTTTGTGTGTGTGGTTGTGTTTAGATCAGATCATTGTAGATCTGATCTTGGCTTTGTGTTTGTGTTGGGATTTCTGGGTTTCTTAGGGTTTGAGTTCGAGTTTCTCAAAGAGAAACTCTCTGCTAGGGTTTCTAGCATTTCAGAGAGTGTGTGAGTGAATGAGAAGGTTCTCGAACCATTCTCTGGTTTTGTTCAAAGACAAAATGAGGCCGTTTTGGGACTGACTTTGAAAAGTCAAATTGAACAGTTAAAGGTCGAAATTGACCTTGGAAATTGATTCGTTTGTTTTGTTGGTGTAGGGACAGGATAGTAAAATGCTGTCTTAAATTTCCTACAGCCTCTTTGTACCTATTCTCGTCTCCGTCGAGTTATAGAAAAGTACATCTGAGGTCTCTGTACTTTCTTTTCTTTTAATATATTTTTATATGATCTGTAGCTTGAATAAAGAATAAGTGTTCGAATAGTTTTTTGGGTGGTGGGTTTGGGATTGTAGAGAGGACGAGATTATTGCCTGTGATGCTTCACCAATGTCTGTTGTGTTCTTGGCCTGTCATAGAGTTCTTAAGGAGGTAATTTCTTTTAAAACTAAATATTACCCATACGGGTTCTCATAAAATATCAAGTTATGTTGTCAATACTTATTTTGGTTCATTGTTGATATGATACATATGTAATGTTTGTTGGTTCTTAAAGAACTCAGAAACTACAAACTACAAATTGGATACAGTAGTGAAACTGAAACTGAAAATTGATCTGATTTGTTTAATAAGAACAAATACATGTAAGGATAGACTTACTCTTTAATAATATATTTTACCTGAACAAAATCACTTCTGTTGTCTATTTGATCAATGTTTCAATAAGAAAAAATATAGAATACTACGATCAACTTACGAAGAATCAATAGCTAGAGTTTGTGATTTATTTGATTGATTTTTTGCAAGCCTACACTAGCATTATGAAAATAACTAATAATATTTTTCCCCTTTTCTCAGATCTGTCAACTGGCTGAGTTGAATTCAAATTCAATATTTCTTAAGGTCAACTATGAGGAGCTCAAACCTATGTCTCATGTCCTCCATATTCATGTTTTACAATTCATTAGATTCTATAGAGGACCAGATGGTCGCGTGTGTAGCTTCAGCTGCACCAATGCAACAGTAGATATCTCTTAACTTTGTTTTAGTAGTAAACCAGTAAAACCTTTTGAGTATTTCAAATTCTAAAGTTGTGTTCTTTTATGTGGTAACAGATAAAAAAATTCGAAGAGGCATTGACAAAGCATGGAAACCATTGTGGCCTTGGGCCAGCAAAAAGGTTAGATGAAAGTGAGCTTTTGAAATTGGCTACCATATTGGAGAAATAACTATAAACTCGCCATTACCATTTGCCATCATGAAAAAAAGAATGGAGGATTTAGTCATGGGAAACATTAAATTTTCTGATGTTTGGAACAATACAGATAACAAGAAAGAAGAGTTTGCAATATAGAATTATATAAAATTTGTCTTAGGCTTTTCTGAAATTTGTAGTGGAGTAAAGATGCTCCATTATCACTATTATTATATTTTTTTTTTCTATTAACTAAATATTGTTTTTTGTTTATCAAATTTTAAGTCTTGCACCCTTCGAAAATTACATTTTATTTGTCATCTATGTGAAGGTACATAATTATTATTTGGACTGAATTACAGTAATTTGGTTTTGGTTGTGTCAAATTGGAATATTTGTGATGTAACATGTAGAGCTATCCAAATTTGGAAGATGTGAGTGCATGTTTTTTTTTGGTAAGTTATTATTATTTTAATTTTGGGTTTTCTTTTTTGTTTTGCTCATTGAATTTCTACTACTTCTACACAAGGCGGTGAATTTGAATACCGACAAGTGAGGCATGGTCCAAAATATGTGACATCAGTCGGAGAGAGTTTGATAGAGTCTACCAAAGTCTTGGTGTGAATTTGGAAGAAAACGTACTTAGTTTATAGCTTAAATTTCTGCTACTTGAAGATGAAGTTTTAGATTTTGTCATCATTGATTTTTGTTTCTTTCACAGGGAGAAAGCTTTTACAATCCACATATTCCCAGAGTTATAAGAGAATTGAGGGAGCTAGAATTAGTTGAGGAAAGTGAGAGTACTTGTGTGATCTCTATTGAAGGGGTTATATCATTCCCCCTCAATGTGGTGAAGAGTGATGATGGTTTCAACTGATCTCACGACTCTGTGGTTTGTTGTTATTTTATATGATGTTTTCATGTATTATTATTAGTCCAAATACCCTTTAATCATTCACTTTGTTTCACTTAACCTAAGTATCTATTTAGTGTATTTTCACAGTCATGCTGTTTGATTATGGATGTAGTTGTTAGACCCCAAGAGTAGAATATGGTAAAAGAAAGTAAATAAATGAGTAGATGAGTTATTATGGTGAATGATAGTATTAATAGGTGAATATAGGAAGAGTGAGAGTTACTCAATGAACTGAGTATTTTATAATTGTAACATGGAGAGTCTAGGCCTCTCGAAGGTGAATATAGGCTTGTGATATTCCTCTGTATATATATTTTTTTTTTTTGCAATATCAATTCAGATACTATTTCTTTGGTGTTCTCTACTTGTTCTTACTGTTATTACCTTTAATATTAAGTGTGATCCATTAGGCTATATCAGTACTTTGATGAAATTAAGCTATTTCTTCTTGCAATGCATAGGTATCGACTTAACAAAGAGAAAACAGAGTGTGTATGTCACTGATGTTGATTAGCAGCAACACTTTGATATGTTATTCAAGGGACGTTAGTACATACATAGTCAAAATTTACCTAAAATATAATGGATTAATTTATAGCCTAAAATAAAACTAATCATACGTGATTTGGCACGTAACATCCATCTTCTATTGAATAAAACCAAAAGGAAATAGTATCAACCAATTATAATAGCACAAATATTAATTTGATAAAACAAATCATTCGTATGATCATACCTTCACATACAATCTAAATAAGAAGAAATAAAAAAAAAAAAACTAAACTTTACCTAAAACTAATATTTACGTGCCTCGGCACGTAACTCCTACCTAGTCTTTATATATTAAAAATGTCTATCTAACGACATTTCTTGGTTTAACAGAATATACATAAAAGAATATTCTATTAAATTTAACGATGTTAATAGGTTTGATGTCCCGTTAACAAATAAACCCAATAATTAAACCTAAAAAATTAAACAATCTTTTTTTTAAAATTAAATAATATTTATTTCCACTTAAAAAATTAAAATAAATAATATTTATCTACTGAACTGTTCCACTTAGATAGATATTTCTGTTATATTTTTTTTTTTGTTTAAATATAAATTTGAATTAGAATTTATTTAAATAACAAATATATATTTAATAAAATTAAAATAAGCGAAGATTCCCCATCACAGTAACCACATCTTCCTCTGAAACCCCTAAAATCCCTCCTAGATAAACTCTAACCACCAGTCCTCCCAAAACTCTCTTCATGTAAACGAACCCCACCGTTCATTGAAACCCTTCTACATCTCATCATCCAAACAGAAACGCTTCAATGAAATGCCTTTTCATTGGAATCGTTGAAGGAAATTAACAATTATCATCTTGTCAATGGTAAAGTGAGCTTTGTGATTCGATTACCACAAATCCTTGCGATAGTCATCTAAATCAAATTCATTTGTGTGTGTTCTTTATTATTGTTAGAAATTCTATACCTGCATTTTAAACAGGTGCCAAATGTTTCTGATATTGGGCTTTGGGGTCAATATCTTTGATTTTCTTTATATTTCTTTATCTTTGATTTTCTCTTGCAATGAATTTTTTTGATTGGTTTTTGTTCCTAACAACATAGAGCTCTCTACAGCTCAATTCTTTTTCTTTTTCAAAGATCTATTTTTTCATTACGGAGCAGAATTTTTTGACAAAGAGAGGGTTGTTTTCGAGTTTTTCACATTTGGTGGTTGTTGCCTTTTTAGTTTTAACCCATGTTCAATTGGGAATGGTCCCAAGTTGATCAGATAAGAACAAAAGATTAACACAGAGAAAATTTTAACATATGATTATTGACAATGAAAGTGACTAAATAGTAATTTGGTTAAAGGTTTTGTCATTAGTCACCAGCACGATGGAGGAGATTTTCGCTCATTTAGATTAAAACTATGACAAGCCTTAACAAAGTTCAGTATTAGTAATAGTGCTACTTTGGTTCTTGAAACTTTCTGTGTTATTTTATTTTATTTTATTTTATACATATGACATGTGATCTCCCTTCAAATACCTCCAAAGTTGAGTACAAGAACCAAATTTGATTTGTGTTACGAAAATTTACCAAAAGATTTTCCAATTACATTGGCACAAAAGGATTGAGTTAATTTATTTCCAAAAGTTTGAATTATTACGACTAATCACCAACAATCTGAAATTAGAGGTATGTTCTGTTTGAATTAATTTATTCATTGGGTTTATATATTTGTGTATTTTTTTTTTTTGTGTATTTGTGTATTTATGCGATTTTTTTTGATGAATTACTCTTTTTAAAAATAAATATGTTTATATAAATTTAAATTTGAACTCTATATAAAATAATACCTTTTTTTTCTAGAAACATAAAGTTACAAGCTAATTTCATTAACAATCATTAATATAAATATTCAAGTATGAATAAATCAGAACAATTCAAAATCAGAACAAATAAATATTCAAGTATTTCAATAAATTCATAAACAAACAAATCAGAACAATTCAAAATCTCAAATCAAGAAAATTAAAAGTTTAAATTTATAATCTTTACAAATATGAAAAACTTAAATAGATCTATCTACCATTGTTGTTGTTATTGCTTAGTTACTAAATTCTTAAACAAAAACTACTAGAACTTATATAAAACTAATATTTACGTGGCTCGCCACGTTACTCTCATCTAGTATATATATAAATCTATTGCACATGTTGTGCCTGTGATTTGCCTGTGGTATAACTATATATATATATAATTGTAGTAATTACCTTTGAATGGTTTTACAGATATATTTGTTGCAAGTATGATTGGTTTTTCATCGATCATGTCCGATATTTTTTGGGCTTCATCATTGACAAAATGACCCCACATGGTTAAACAAATTGGCTTGAAACTAAACATTATAAATATTTGTTAAGTTTATATAATATAATTTAGAAATTTAATTTATTTTAATAGGAATTTAAATTTAGTTTAGTTAAGTTTATTTTTTACCTCTTATCAATCAAATATATTTCTTGTATTCTTTTTATTCCATAGGTAGTTGTTACATCTTTTGGTTCTTTTACTTGTATTGTGACGGCTAATATATCTGCATTTTGATTATTAATTTTGTTTAGATTTAATAAAAAATTTACATAGAAATAAAATATATTAAGTATATTAATATAAATTACCAATGTCTTCTTTAGAAGATATGTAGGGGTCTAAGTCATTAAAGTTGACTATTTTGTACTCTGGTTGTTGGTTTTTGTCTTCATTTTTTGTCAATTCTTCTATTTTTGTTGTACATGTGATTATCCATTGATATGGATAATATTTGAATTTAAAATGGTCATGTGCTTTAGTAACACGTGCATTACTGATGTAATACCATTGATACATATTTAATGTATCTTTCCAAGTGTCGATATCAGATTCGAAAATTGTAGCTTCTACTTTATTTCCCTGTGTTAAAGTAAGTATTCAATTTCAAATAAATATATGAAATAAAAAAAATATTTAATGTTCAATTGAGTATTAAATAAATTAATTTACCTTTGTACCAATAAGAGTTAACTTTTTTTTTATGCTTGTATGGACTTGTATGCACCAATGACTTATGACCAACGATCATCTTTGCTTTCCAGTTACTTGTTGTTGGATTGATATTGTTAATTGTAGTCTCCATATTGGTTAATTTTGTCATTTTAAAGATTTATTAACTATAGTGTTAGAAACATAAAATTTTAATAATAATATAATTTGTAAGATTTATTATATATTATAATATATATCAATCGAATCATATATGTGAAATAATATAGTACCAATTTATACTTGTTTATAAAAGTATACTATGTATATTATGCATTTGTTAGTTTTTCTTTCTTATTTCGTTTCCCTGTTCTTATCATTTGTTTTGTTTACTAAGATAAATATTTGGTTACACCATGTATGCTGTATTTAAAAACTAACAATTCAGCCCAACCCAATAGGTAAGATCAGCCCAAGACAATAGGTTCTATATTTTCTATGGTTTTAAAACTAAATCTCACAGGTATATACTTTCTATAGTTCTATATTTTTTATACATTTTTATTTCTGTTACATAAAATAGGTTTAGGATTCTAAGTATTTTCCTAATTTACCCATCTTTTTCTGTTACATTATATAAAGCAACTCAATGACCATTTTCTTTAATATTCGGCCCAGTAAGAATAACATCAGCCCAACCTAAATTGAAACCCTAAGTGACTAAACCTAGTACATAAAGGAAAGAAACATATATCATTCAAACCCTAAAACTATTCCTACGACAGCACTATTGTCAAAAGAATATTCAAATTCTTTCAAAACCCTTTTCTCTCTTCAACACAAAAAAGCAGCAGCTCAAAATAAATTGTATGGTTAGAGTTTCTAATATTTCTTTCTCTTCTTCTTCTTTTCACTCTAATGGCAGGGTTATATTGTTGTAATGGGTTCTTATGCTTTCTTTTCTCTTCTAATTTTCTTCTAAAACAGTAAGGAAATATTAGAGTTTTCTAGGTTTTTTTCTTATTTCTCTTTTGTACACAACCATGGGTTAGGGTTCTTAATTTTTCTCTTCTCACTTCTATCCTAAAACAATAACCCAGAAAACTTTCACAACATTCGACCTAATCTCTACACACCAAATCCGAAAATCACTAAGAACACCAAACACACACAAATACAAATATAAACAATATAGGGATTAAGATAAGAAATACAAACAGTAATGGTAAAGATGGAGACACATATATATAAAATGAAATTTCTGTCAAGCTCTTTCTTTCAATAATACATGTACAAATCGTGAGAACTTTGCAGATTTTAGCAGATTATAAGGCTTCAACAATCACTCGAAATTAATCTGGAAGGCTCCAATAATAACTGCAAATTAATGGCAACACACAAAGTTTTTTTTTTTTTTAAACTATTGCAAAGATGTTTCATTTTTGATATATAAATTGTGTAATTGAATGGGTGCTTATGTGAATAGGTATCTTCCCAATAGTTATGTTGTTTTGTAAATTTTTTGAAAATAGGTTGTGTATGTGTAATATTTTTCAATTTGGTCTTTTGAAGATAGCACTTTTTTTTTTGTTTAATTTTTATTTTTTTAAATTTTTTCAACTGTTCTGGTTTACTTAATGAATTGAATAGGTGTCTGTTAAAGATAACTTTTCTGTAGTATATTCTGTTAAATTTTTGGTATATTCTGTCAAGTGCACAACAAAAACTGTTAGATAGGTATTTTATATATTAGGCAAGATATATATATATATATATATAGAGAGAGAGAGAGAGAGAGAGAGAGAGAGAGAGAGAGAGAGTGAGAGGAGGGTCGAAACAACACAGTTTGATGATTCGATTAATCGCAGGCAGCGACTTTCGAGAGAAGAGTCGATGGACATGTTTTATAAGAGAAGTTGAAGAAGAAAAGTGTACCTACTTGTGAACAACTATGTTTAATCTCAAAGGTATTTTCTAGTTAGTTTTCACGAGATCTACTACACAACTGTGTTATCCGCGTTTTTGGCATTGAACACATGGACTCCAGATCAGCATTCAAGACCCATCAGTGGGACCCTCATTAAAGGAAAAATGGGCCAAGGCCATCTGGGTGTTACCTTCCAGGAATATGTTATGGTTCTGCACTCCCAAAGTCTTTCACCTTCAGCAAACCGTGCACAGAAGACATGGCCGTTATCACGGAGAGACAAGAGAGCATTTTCGCGGAAGACCTTTTCAGTTTCCTTTACATTTTTGCACACAAATAAGGAAACTCCAGTTATCTAATCACAACAATGTATTGTATCAAGATCAAAGGAGAAATTTTCCATAACAAATATTGTGCAATTAATTCAGATTAATTGTCCACAATTAGTGTACGCAGTGTTAGCCAGATCAGTCCAAATCTTATTTGTCTAGTCAGCAGATTATATTCTCCCTGGCAGGACTTCACGAGAAAGCCCATGAGTATTGTTTATTGTAAACTCACCGGTAGAGGGAAATAAGAAGCCTAATATAATTCTCATACTACTATAAATATCCCACTAATCTTATGGATTAAGGATTGAACTCTCATGCAAACTTTGCTTAGGCAAACTTGAGAACATACATTCTGTGCATTTCCTAAGGCATTTACAAGTAAAAGACTTATCGAATAATATTGACTTGTGGACTAAGGCTAGTTAACTCCAACCACGTTAAAAACTATTTGCCTTATTTTGTACTTTCTCTTTTGATTATTTATTCTTCAGTTCTTATTATTTTTTTGCTATTTACGAAAAATCTCGGTAAATAATTCTAATTTCTGTGATTATTAATAAAGGATTTACTACTTGGATTTTTACTTTCTCAAGAATGTCTTTAAAAGGCTTTTGGAACAAAAATAGGGGAGATGTTATGGAATTATAGTAAGGGAATAAATACTAGCTTTGCTATGATCATTCAGGTTAGAATAAAATATGATTTTGATTGACTATATATATGCTCTTTAAATCATACATAAAAATTATTACAAGACATTGAAATTAAATCCAAACTTGCTTTAACTTGTATGTGTGTTCTGGTATCTATAAAAATAATTTTAGGATAGTATGAGACATATTTTAATTAATGAGGTCTCTTGTATTCTTATATCTTGTAATATTTGTAGTTTACCTTGTTATCGAAGTTCTCACTTGCAGAAACTGCTTTCAAATACAAATAAAGAACACGGTGAAGAGTTCTCTTGTATTATAAATTATATTATTTAGATATACATAAAAAGAATCTTACTTAATAACTAATAATATTTTTTCTTTAATTTTTAATTGTACCACTTTTAAATAACGTAAAAAAAATTTAGCATAAAATTTAATATACGTGTGTCGCACGTAACTTTTTGCTAATATATATATATATATATATATATTGTAAAGCTGTTGAGATAGTTTGAGTAGATGAAGATTAGAGCAATCATATAATCTCATCAGTTTTAAATTTTATTTATGAATTAAATATTAGTTTAGTTTTATTATTTTATTAGTTATGTATTTAGTAATTTTTTTAAATTTGAATCTGCGTTTAGTGAATTTTAGTAGTATTTATTTTTATATATTTTAAATTGGAAAAAACAATATATATAAATGATAGAAATTTTTACATGAAAAATCATTTTTGCACAATTTATTACCTAAATACTCCTATACGCCTATATCTACTTTTTTACTTACAAAGTTTGTTTTATTACACAAATACCACTTAGTTATCATTCCATCCATCATCAATCAAATCCTACTCTCTTTCCTCTCTTTTTTCATTTTCTATCAATCAATCCATCATTTCACTCTCTTTTTTTCTTTTTTTCTTTTTATTTTTAATTTTATTTTCAGTTTTTAATTTTTTATTTTTAATTTTATTTCATTTTTTAATTTTTAATTTTTAATTTTATTTTCAGTTTTTAATTTTTATTTTTTTTTTCATAACAATTCTTCTTTTCTTTTTATTTTTAATTTTTAATTGTAAAGCTAGTTTCTTATATATTGTTGCTTAGGTCTAGGATTGACTTCTATCAATCAATCCATCATTTCACTCTCTTTTTTTCTTCTTTTCTTTTTCTTTTTAATTTTATTTAAGTTTTTAATTTTTAATTTTTAATTTTATTTCAGTTTTTAATTTTTAATATGTAATTTATAAAATATCATATATGTAATATATAAACACTTATAAACGCTTATAAATATATAGTATATATAATAGTTCAGGCAACTATTGGGAGATACTGGTTCTAGGTTGGTGGATATATGTTCATCTATTCTAGGCAGTTAAATTATGTTGCTCACAACTTAGCCAATTGGGCTTTATCTACTTCAAGTTCTGGGTTGGTGGATGTTCCTCCCTACCAGGCCAATGATTGCAATCTGCGCAGTACAGCATGTATTGTATTTGTTGGGCTGACAACACTCCTGCTTTTTATTATGTACCACACAATATACACTTTTGAAAAAGAGAAAGCTAAACATCCAGAACACGTTTATTGAATTTTACCCAGCTGGACCACTACGTAGTTTACATCTCTCTAGAAGTTGCAATATAATTTTGAAATATTGTTAGTTTTATTATTTGAAATTTTACACCTTCTGTATGTATTTTTTTAATATGTTTTTTATCTAGTTGTTTCCTGTCCATTTTTATATCATCAATGGGTAACAATGAGATTTATCATGGATGTTGATGTTCAAAGAGTTTTTCCTGTATTTTAGTTTGTATACAGTTGTTTTGTAGTTTTATTATAGTTTTGCTACTTGCATATGTTATTTCACTATAAAATTAATATGCAACTATTTGCACAAAACTTACTATGTATAACTACTATTTCTTAGTCCCCATCAAATTAAATTCTTGCATAATATATAAACTATCATAAAACGATAATGCAACTATAAGGCAACTATTTGCACTTGCATACAGTTGTTTTGTAGTTTTATTATAGTTTTGCTACTTGCATATGTTATTTCACTATAAAATTAATATGCAACTATTTGCACAAAACTTACTATGTATAACTACTATTTCTTAGTCCCCATCAAATTAAATTCTTGCATAATATATAAACTATCATAAAACGATAATGTAACTATAAGGCAACTATTTGCACTTGCATACAGTTGTTTTGTAGTTTTATTATAGTTTTGCTACTTGCATATGTTATTTCACTATAAAATTAATATGCAACTATTTGCACAAAACTTACTATGTATAACTACTATTTCTTAGTCCCCATCAAATTAAATTCTTGCATAATATATAAATTATTATAAAACGATAATGCAACTATAAGGCAACCAAAACAAAAAATAAATCAAAATGTAACTGTATATAACGTAGATGTATTATTCATGAGGTTTTTTAAAAAATTTTCACATCATACATTGTTTTGAAATTGGTGGGAGGTCCAGATCTGTTTGTTACAGATCTACATTTCATGAATCTGGATTTCGATATTAGGGGGAGTTGTTTTGATCGAATAAAACAGAAAACAAATGTGTAATTTCAGTTTCTTCACAGTTTTTCTGATTTTTTTTTCGTCATTTTCAGTTTAGATCATTGCAGGTATTCTTTTCCAGTTGATTTTGCCAGAATTAATAGTTGTATTTTTCTCGTTTTGGTTTCATTTTGGTTGTTTTGCGGTTTTGAAACGAGCGCGTATTTTCATCTTCATGGTTCGCTCTGTACAGCTGAAGGCTTAGTGCATGTGGTATTTTTGTAAATATTTGTATATAGACTGTATAAATGTTTAATGGGCCGGCCCAAAATATTTTTGTAATTTTTTTTCCTTTTTTGTATTTTTTTGTTTTTTTCCCTAAATGATATGATACATGAAGTTACAAAAATATATATTGGTAAAATAGTTAATTATGCGGATGTCTTTATTTTTTAGTCTTATTTTTTCAAAAAAAAAAAATTGATTTCAATAATTTGTATATTTAAACTCATCGAGAATGATAGCAAGACTACAGGTGAGATATGGTGATGATAAGGGTTTGAATATAGTAGTGACTACAAGTGAGATACAATAATCATAATAATTTCAAAAATCATACTGTAATGATAGCAATTTGAATGTAGTGATAATTATAAGTGAGATACGGTGATAACATTGATTTTAAAATAATAGGAATTTTTACACCAAAAATACAAAATACCAACTTTATTACATATATACAACAACACGGTTACATCAACATTTTTACCTTCTCTCTTAATTTTATTACACATATACCACTTGCACATCAAATCCATGCACCTATCAACCATCAATCAACTCTCAATCACTTCCCTTTCTTTTTTTTCTTTTGTTTTCATTTGAATTTTTATTTCTATTCATTTTTTTTTTTTGAATCAGATCAAGTAAAATCCATGCACCTATCAACCCTCAATCACTTCCCTTTCTTTTTTTTTTTTGTTTGTTTTCATTTGATTTTTTATTTCTATTCATTTTTTTTTTTTTTTGAATCAGATCAAGTAACCTATTGTTGAACCATAGCTCCCCACGATTCCTCAACAATTTTTTCCCTCTCATTTTTGTTCTTCAAAATTTTTTCAACTCCCACTAAACCAATCCCATAACTGTTTTCCCTCTTTCCTTTTGTTTTCAATCTCTATTTAAAATGATTGTGACCCGTTCATCCTCATCTCCTTCCCCTGTTCAGAAAAAAAAAAATCCAAAATGGGTTTGAAATCACTAGCTAATAAAGCTAAGGGAAAACGTCCTATTATTTGAGGAGGAAGATTCTGATTTTGCTCCTCCATTAACGAAGCGTGGGAGACCTCATCCTAAGAAGAAAACAAAGCTCGGTGTGCAAGAAAAAATGGCTAAAGACGTTTCTGGGAAATAAGTTAATGTTGGTGCTGATGTTCGAACCGAGGTTTGTTTTCGGTTTCTTTTTGGTTTTCCTCCATTTTTGAAATTTTTTCTTATTCAACTTTTGTGGGTTTTGTGTTTATTGATTTCTCATTTTGTAATAGTTTTTTCATAGTTTTTTAATAGTGTAAACACCTTCTGTTAGTATTTTTTTAATATGTTTTTTTATCTAGTTATTCCCTGTCCATTTTTATATCATCAATGGGTAACAATGAGATTTATCATGGATGTTGATGTTCAAAGAGTTTTTCCTACATTTTAGTTTGTATACAGTTATTTTGTAGTTTTATTATAGTTTTGCTACTTACATATGTTATTTCATTATAAAACTAACTCTTATAACTAACTCCTATACAAATGTCCCCATCAGCTTACAACATGAAAATAACATAACGAGAACTAAACCTAGTGGCTTTGCCTTTACAAGACAAGAACCAAAAGTTAGTTAGAACTGAATTGTAACTAATTTCCAACTTGATCAATTATTTCATCTTGTCTACAAATAAGAGACACAAGAGAAGAAATTTACAGTGTAATCAATTACAAAAGAGAAAAACCCAAGGTCGAAGCTTTAGCTCAAAGATCCAAAGAGAAAGGGTCCAGGCAGAGAGTAAAACTCTCATGGTGAGAAGGTTAAATGAAGTGAGAGTACACGCAAAAGAAAAACAGAGTTAGATATAGAAGTTAAAGACAGAAAACTGTAAAAGATAAAGTAATCAAGCCTTACCTGATCGATTCTTATCACAAGAAGCTCCAAAATTTGTAATCGCGATTGTTGATAGTGAAAACTCAAGCCAACCTCTGAGACAAGCTTGACGGTAAACTCTAAAATATTTTAGGTGTTTTCTCTTCTTTTTTTTACTTACTTCTCTGATTTTTGATCTATGTGTCTGTGTGCTTATATCCTAAAGTTTCTAGTTAGGATCGAGAAAGTTCTTCTCAAGAACTTGCTCTGGTAGGGTTTTGAAGACTGAGTAAAAATGTGATTATGTGTTTGCTTTGTGTGTCAGCGCTTCGAGACACTTCTTGAAAAGTCTCTTAGACGAAGTGTTAAACGACACAACTTTTGTGGTCGTTTTGCTCTTGTGATTGTCGTTTGAGTCAAGTTTCAATAAAACATTTGAAAGGTGAAAATAGACCTTACACTGATAATGTGTTTTCTATTGGTGTAGGATTAGACAAGTAAAATTCCTACAGTGGTATCAGAGCCGGGTTTGGGAAAGAAGATCAGCAGAAATTGAAGCAAAGATTATCTGGGAGGAGATAGACAAGAAATCTTAAAAGAAATATTACCAAGAATTAAGAACACACTCAAAGCTGGAAGAAACTCAAAACTCAAAATCTAATATTGATTCTGAGAAGGAGGTGAACAATTCTGGATCAGAGTTTAGATCTAGAAAAGGATGCAAAAACATCACAAAACAACAATCAATCTGAGAATTCTAAAACTTTACTCAACCTCAATACCAGTTTCGGTGACTTTCTTGGCACCAACAGTAACTCTGCACGACTTTTTCGGTACCAGTGACAACTCCGACGATCATTATAGTTTCATTTCTTTTATTTTTTTAAAAAAAATATAAAGGAAACTTTAATATTACTTATAGTAATACAAATGCCATATCCCATATATATTAAATTTTTTTATTTTAAATGTCATATTTTGTCCCACTAAGTTTCTTTGCCATATTTATGTAAACTAGGTTTCTTATTACAATATCTATGGAAATAATCCTACTTAATAAGCAATGCAAAGCCTATGTAAGCCCATTAATAAAATACTACAGCTCGAATGGCCCTAGATATGTGTGTCTAAGAACGTAGAAGAATCTTGGAATCGATCAACTAATGAAGCTAAGCTTTGCTAATGTCATCAATCTGCATGAACAAAAAATAAGTTTAACTGACATCATCAATCCTTGTGAATAATCTAACAAGGGCAAGTGGGAAATTCAGAGCCTGAATTCAAATAATGGTTAAGTTTGTTAACCTAACTGACTTTGATTAATTCCTGTCCTTACTACTATAAATAGGTAGAATTGAAAGTAAGACTCTTAAATTTTCCTTCTCACTAAAACTCTTTTTAACTTGATCACCGAACGGTCTTCTGTAGGGAAACCCTTGGCTCCTCGAACATTCCTTATCGAGAAAGGAGAAAGATCCTCAAGATGATGAACAATAAAGAATCTTAGCTTACCTATTTTAGCAAGTCATTGTAGTGCATGTTTTTTACCTTAAAAATTGGTGTTTTATGTGGGAACTTCCTTGATCTTGCTTGAAGATAAGTACATCTAAGTTGATTGGAAGATTTTGTAAAATTTCTAAACAATAACTCAAAGATTCAAACAAAGAAGCATCATGTCTCCAAAACAAACCAACTATGGAGCTAACATCATTGAAATGTTGGCTTAACAAGTGTTGTGATCACTGTCATTAATGCAGGGCAAGTACAGGTAGAATGCTAAGATGGCCAAAATGCAAAAAGAAAACAATGCTTGACACACTCAACAAGCAATTTAGTCAATGAAGAATCCTCTGAATCTTTCCATAAGTGAGGGACGTACGAGAATGCAGAAGCCAAGACCACTGATCTAAACGTGCCTACCACCAAGTTCAAAAACTCTGCATTCATTGTCGATCTAACGCGAATGCAAATCCTGCTACATCTAATCTACCAACACGCAAGAAGGATCCACATAAGCCAAGCTAGTAGGTTCCTCGAACGAAAATTATTTGCATCCATAATTTACTTTTAGCTAACTGGAAGGAGATCATGAAAAATGAGGTGCTACAACAATACGGTCCATTCTAAGTGCAAGGCACTGCAAACTTGATGGAATTGGAAATGAGTAGAGCTAAAAATTCTCCATCCGTTGATTAAATCCTCAATGAGTGAAAACCAAAAGATTCAACGCCTCTAGTCTTTCGGACCCTCAACAACAAGGAGATCCTCTCATGCACATTTACTAGTTCCAACAAAAAATGTGTCTAGAGATTGTGAAGGAGGATATTCAGTGTAAGTTTTTCGCACTTAGGGTCGAGCCTGAGCTAAGGCCGACTAGGTCTGCGCTTAGTACATAATTTAAAAAATCTACATTTTTTTAAGTAAAATTCAAAAATAGTACATAATTTTTAAATAAAAGGCCTAATAATTTTTATTTTCTTAAAACCCACCCAATCTCAGAGTCGGCGTTACTTGCCCCATATATACAGGAGAACTTTGACCTAATTCTGGCAATTGAAGCTGAAATATGTACAGAGCTTCAACGATATTTGCAAACAATTCAAACAATAGTATGACGGCAATTAGACTAGCTAGGAAGATGGAAGCAATCACTATCCATGTCCCAAACAATTGTTGATAATGCAATCAGAGTACAGAACATAAAAATTGCAAATTATGATTGTAGGCACATAAATAGACATTTGTATATTAAAAAAAATTATACTCAACATATAAACATTTTATTTAATCAAAATTAAATTTCATTGATATATTATATTATCAATCATGCAATGTATATAAACATCCATACATATATATACACAAACATATACACGCCTACATATATATATTCTATATATATAACCCATAAATATCATGCATGTAACACATATTTAAGAACAATAATCTTCTTATCCTCGTTCATTGCATACTCAAACCTAGATCTTTTGGGGTGTTTACTACATCTCAAGATGTGTGTAAGTATGTAGACAACAATGTTATGTTCTGAATCAAAATATTTTTTTAACTCTTTTGAACTATGATTATAGCCAAAAAGAATGGTTCTTTTGTTTCATGGAGTGAAACATTTCAGAGATTACTATTCTTGGAAGACTAGTCTACGATTCCTAATCTTGAATGTGAGAGAGGTGGCTAATGAATCATTATGCTTTTTTATACTATAGTGTAGTATAGGAAATATCTTAGGTACAACCCTGAAAAGGGTGATTTGGTGTACCCCAAATAGTGAAATTTGATAGGTCTTTAGCTTTGATTTAGTATTTCTAACTATGGGCCTGCGGAATAGAGGAACATTTCCATTAGAGCAACAAAATGATGATTTCAGAGTAAGTAGCTAACAATATTTATTTGTTTTACATTATTCCCTAAAAATGCTCTCCAGGAGCTCACTTCATTGAAGTAACAGAGACTTGCTCTCTTCCAATACGAAGTTCACATAGTTGACATCCCTTGGAATGGACCCGTCCAAGGTCTGTGATTTGTTTGAAGACTCTGTTCAGATTTCTCATGATGACATTACGTTCGCCCTCAACCCAGGGGAAGTAGATGAACCCCAAGAGGCCAACCAAGTCCTACTGGGTAAGATTATTAGCCGCCACAGATTTGGAAATGCATCCATTCAAGGCTCTCTTAAACTCTCCTGGAATGCTATTAAAGGATGGAAAAGGAAAGAAATTGGAGATGGCATCATCCAATTCACATTTGCGCGCAGAGAGGATGCATTAAATGTTCTTGCACGAAGACCCTGGTTTATCTGTGGAGCTTTAATAGTGATCATGCCTTGGCCTGCATGGTTATCCCCAGCCGAAGTCAGATTTGATAAAACACATTGGGGTACACATTAAAAGCATTCCCCCCTTCTACTGGAATCTCTCTAATCTTAAAGAACTTGCTTCCAAGGCATCCCCTGTGTTTGAACTCCCTCCCGGCGTTGAAGACACAATTGGTATGAGTACCCTTCGATTCCGAGCCACAATCGACATTAACAAACTAATGTTTTTGGGATTCTTCCTTCGGCGACAACGACTCAAAGACCTGTGGTTACAGTATAAATATGAACGCCTACCAAAGCTGTATTTTAAGTGTGGTGCTCTAACACATGACCAGAGTGTGTGCTTCAAATCTCCAACAATCATTAAGGACGCCAATGGGAATTTCTACCCAATGTTTAGAGTATGGCTTAAAAGTGATGCTTCGGAGAAATCCACCTTCACAACCCCTCTTGATAAATGGTTCCAAGACTGGGTTTTACAGAAGCGTTTATGTCATGATCCCATTCTCCGAAACCAGATGAAGGTGCACAAAGCTATTCAAAATGGTGAGCCTGCAGAAATTAGAGAATGCAGAAGACAACACCCGGGGAAGAAGAGGATCGTCACGCATAATGAGAAGGCCGTCGGTGACACGCAGTCGGAACTAGTTATTACCCAACTTCCCTTGGTTTATCTCCCGGGTATTGGAGAAATTACCCCTTTTGGTAATAATTCAAAATTGGTCTCCATTCAAGACCTGCAGGAGGCGGCTAAACAATATGCAGCTGCCCAGACCAAAAAGAAATTAGGCAGCAATGGTGATCAGGGGTCATTCAGCATGCAAGGGCCAGCATTGGTGATGGGGACAAATGGGAATAATTCCTCTTTGGAGGAAACAAATGCATACAACATAGGAACTAGCCAAACCGATATCCCATTTTGGAAGTCATCTGGGAAGACGACAACCGATACTGGAAAGCAAAGAAATCCCGCCAATCAAAGTATATCAGGTCAAGAGCCGATGGAACCAAATAACCTGTTTCGTAACTCGATCCTTGGAAGCCAAGCCCAATTCATTGATTGGCCTTCCAAAGAGTGTTGGGCCCAGCCCAAAGCCCGAGAGCTACTCATGGGATCCTTAACTGTGGATAAATTTCATAGAGAGCCTACCCTTTTCAACCCTATTATTGACATATAGGACTTTAGGGTGCAGGAGCACTTGCATGGGCCGAGAAAGAGGAAGACCTCTGATGGACTCTTATTTCGCCCCAATACAAAGCCCATCTCAACACCAAGTTCTTCTACCCAGTGGGTTCGAAATGATAACGATTCCCCCTGCCAGCGCAATACATCTGAAGAAGACGATTCCCAGGTGAAGACAAATACACAAGTGAACCTCACAGGAGTGCCGAATGAGAGTAACTATTCACCGGGCTATGATGGGGAAACGAAGCCATCTTCGAAGAGAGGAAGGAGGCAAGCCAAGTCCCATGTGGCCCCTGTCGAAGCTGGAGCTCGAAAAAGAAGAGGCAGACTTCCAAAAACTCAATCCCCGCTGGCTGCAACGCCTAAGTCTTTCAAGAAAGGAAATAATGCCAAATCTAAATTGGGTGGCAACTCCACAACGATTAACCACCGGGAAGATAAAAACCTTTGATCTTAAGGTTAATTTAGATAATCACTTTGTTATCATTGAAAAACAGAGAAAGCCAAGTACTAGTTGTACGATCACTGAAATTGTTGAAGCTAGACAAGAGATGAAGGAGAATTCTGAGTTGGATTTTCAGTTTGGGGCTATGGAGACTAGCCCGGAAAAGTCTCCAATGTCGCCATGAAGATCCTAGCTTGGAACTGCTGCGGTCTCGGGAACTCCGCGACAGTTCGACAATTGCCGCATTTGGTGCACCACCATAAACCCGACATGATGATCCTGTCTGAAATTCGTCTTCCTCCGGAAAAATTCACCAGAGTATGTACTAAACTCCACTTTTTGAATTTGCATTATCTTCCACCCGTTGGGCTCTCGGGGGGTCTTGCCATGTGTTGGATGAAGGGAGTTAAGTGCAGTGTTCAAGCATCCTCCAAATACTTAATAATGGGCAAAATTACCTCTGACCCCCCAGGGATACCGTGGATGCTATTGGGTACCTACGAGCCTCCCAACAGATTGGATGAAGAGCAATTTTGGGTAAATGTGGGTGACATTGTTCTGAAGTCCCAGAATCCTATGCTTATGCTAGGGGACATGAATGGAACTCTAAATGATAAGGAATGCTTCAACTATAATGGTAATGTCTCCCAATACGCATTTGACTTTCGAAGAATGGTTCATAGAGCTGGTTTGATCGACTTAGGATTTCTGGGTCCTAGTTTCACGTGGGCGAAAGGGGGAAGAAGCTCAAGTGGAGGAGGGGCCATGAAAAGAGCCAGGCTTGACCGTGGTCTTGCATCAACTGACTGGAGAATTATATTCCTCAATGCAATCGTCAACCACCAGGCGGCTACGGAATCCGACCATAGACCACTGCTTCTTGACACTGTGGGAGGGGTCAAATGCAAGGGCCGACAATTTAAATATGAAAACATGTGGGCAAGAGATCCCCGATCCTTCTGGGGGTAAAGGAAGCCTGGAAAGCTAGGCGTCACGCAAATCCTATGATCAATTTCCACATGAAGGTGAAAGGAACGGGTAGAAAACTTGGGAATTGGAACAAAAACCAATTCACACATCTATCTCGGCAAATACAACTCGCGAAGTCCCATCTACAGGAGGCAGAACAGAAGAATCCTGATAATGGCTATGAGGTCGAAAATGCGAGGCAACGTCTCTCCAAGGCCTTGCTGAGGGAGGAAATACATTGGAAACAAAAATCTAGAGTGCAATGGCTACAAGAGGGAGACATGTGTTCTAAGTTTTTTATGGCATCTACAATTGTGAGAAGATGAAGGAACTACATTCAATACGTCAAACACACTCCCGATGACGTTTGGATAAGAGACCATGACCAAATTGCTCAGTGTTTCCTCAATAAGTTTAAGGAGTAAATCAAAAAAGCTGACCCTGGCCTCACACCTCTCAGGGAGGGGATATTCGAATCAATCATCACAGAACAAGATAACATCCCCCTCAATGTTATTCCAGAGGGAGAAGAGGTGAAGGCGGCTCTTTGTGACATGGGGAACGATAAGGCCCTGGGTCCGGATGGCCTTCCACCAAGTTTTTACTTGCATCATTGGGACACAGTCAATGAGGATCTAATCGAGATGGTGGTCTATTTCTTTACACACTTGGAGCTGCCTAAATTCATTAACGATACATCTTTGGTGTTGGTTCCCAAGGACTCCCCATGTTTAGTCAATGACTACCGTCCGACTGCTCTATGTAATGTGGCATACAAGATAATTTTTAAGATCATTGCCTCAAGACTAAGACATATCCTCCCAAGAATAATATCTCCCAATCAAGCAGCTTTCGTCAAAGGTAGACATATTGCCGAGAACACAATGATTGCCAGGGAGATTGTACACTGGATGAACAAGAAAAGGGGCAAACGCGGGTTCATGCTAATTAAACTAGATCTGGAGAAAGCTTATGACAAGCTTGATTGGAGTTTCATCATCACGGTGCTACATCAAATCGGTTTCAGCTGTCCCTTCACTGATTGGATTAAGGTATGCATTTTGGTTGCTGAAATCAAGCTTCTCTTGAATGGTTCAATGGTAGGAAAATTTAATCTAGAGAGGGGTCTAACGCAAGGTGACCCACTGTCCCCTAGTTTATATATTATGGCTGCTGAAACCTTGACCCGCCTACTGGTTGAGAAAGAGAGGCAAGGCCTTCTCAAAGAATTCAAACTGACAAGAAGCGGAGGCCCGGTCACTCATTTGATGTTTGCTGACGACATCATTCTCTTTGTGGAAGCAACAGTCCGTGAGGCGAGATCTTTCTTGGACTGTTTAAACTCTTACTCCAGCTACTCAGGACAGGCACTCAATTTTTTCAAAGTCTTCAGTGTTCTTTTCTAGAGGAGTGGCAGGTAGAAAGGCTCAAGTAATTGCTCAGACTCTCGGAATGAGAAAGATGAATAGGAAAGCAACGTATCTAGGTCTTCCTCTAGTCAGATTTGTCAAACGAACAGAGGACACTAAATATATAATTGACCGGGTGTTAAAGAGGATACAGGGATGGAAAGTGAGGCTGCTGTCAAGCGCTGGGAAAACTTGCTTGATAAAGGCTGTCGGTTCAAGTTTATCAAATTATGTTGCTTCCTCAAATGTAATCCCTACTACGACAGCTAACAAGATTGATAAACTTCTGCGTGACCTCTGCTGGGGAGATACTGAGATAAAAACGAAAGCTTCATTTGGTAGCTTGGGATCGTCTCTGTAAATCGAAAAGTGCAGGTTGCCTAGGATTTCGTGCCACAGAGACTATGAACAAAGTAGTCCTCATGAAATGGGCTTGGAAGATTCTAACAAGTGAAGACTGCTTATGGCGCCAAGTAATGAATGATAAGTACATCAAGAATCAGAACTTCCTCGAATTGGAAGCCAAACCGTCTGACTTAATCCTTTGGAAAGCGATACTCCGTATGCGGACTGATCTCCAAAAAGGTATTTGTCGGAAGATTGGAGATGGTAATTCCACTTCAATTTTGTTTGATCCGTGGGTGTCGGGAGATAATCGACAACTGATTCCTTGTGTCCACAACGCGGAAGGGATAAGTTTGGTAAGTAATTTCATCACTAACAATCAATGGAATGAAGATTTGATTAGGAGATGGTTTCGGGATGAAGATGCCAAACGAATCCTCAACATCACCTTACCTGAGAGAATCTTGGATGACTTTTGGCTGTGGCTGTCGAATCCTAGTGGAGAGTACTCAATTAAATCGGCATACAGAATGCTAAAGAATGTCAATCCTAGCTTGGAAGGGGATAGGAAATGGAAAACTATCTGGGGGCCAAAATTCATCATCGGCTTAAAATGCTTTGGTGGAGAATTCTTGCCAATTGCCTCCCCACTAAAGAAAAACTTAGCTCTACTATCCCCATTCATGATACCTTATGCTCTCTTTGCTCAGCCTCTGTTGAGCATAGTTTTCACCTGTTTTGGGAGTGCAACTATGCAAGAGCGATTTGGTTCGGATGTTGTTGGAATTTTGTATCGAACTGGGATGACTGGTTGGATTGGTTCTCGAATGCTATTAATAGGCCTCCTAATCTCGACTTTAATCATTTATTTGGGGGGGGGGGGGGGGGGCTGCCATAGTTTTTGAGAGCATTTGGAAGGAGAGGAATGGGCGTCTTCATGATAGAAAATCCAACCCAATTGCAATCTCAATCAATTTTATCAACAATAGAATTCGAGAACTCTCTCCACCTCATGACTCCCGTGACTCCCTTCAATCGGAGTGGAAGCCTCCTCCTGAAGGATGGGTGGCCTGCAATTCCGATGTTGCTATAGGACATGCTCAGTCTACGGGGGCGGCCGAGTTCCGAGACGACACTGGAGCCATCTTGAGAATCCTCTCGTTTCGGCTGAGCCACTGCGATACCTTGCCTGGAGAGGTGTCTGCTGTGTGTGAAGGTGCAGCAGCGGCAGTGGAACTCGGATACAAGAATATTGTATTTCAGTGTGATTCCTCAAACGTTGTTACAGCATTGAAAAGCAACTCTACAGAGATACATAATTTGCATTTCAATATCCAGGACAAGGTTCAGAAGTTCTCTACAATTGCTGGTAAGTTCAATCTTTGGGAGATCATGTGGACCCCAAGAACCTCCAATGGTGTGGCCCATTCTGTGGCTCAATGGGCAAATCGAAACAACAAGTTTGGGTATATTGATTTGGCCAATTTTGATGACTCCCTGTAGCTGGTTAATGCGGATGGTCATGTTTTAGTCTAGTTTTCTTTTACTGTCTACTGTTAGTCTGTTTTTTTTAGTTTGTTTGGCCGTGCTTGGCCTGTAGTTTCTTTTCTGCCTTGTCTTGTTGTTTGCTCTGCTTCTTGTTTTCGGGGTGTGGTTCCCAGTTTAACCACTAATCAAAAAAAAATAAAAAACAAAACAAAAAAAAACAAAATGATGATTTCAGTTCTCAGAGAAAAAAAATACTGATTAAGTAAATTCATGTACTGATATGAATACATACTGTTCCTAGAAGGCAAATTTAAATAAAATAAGACTAGTTATGATATAATCGTAATAATATAAAAGAGACTCACAATCATACATCCCAGAACCAATTCAATATTCCCAACACTTCAAGATAAATATCCTCCTTATCATACACTAGTAAAAAAACAAAGTTCAAAACAAGAAAGACAACATTTTAAAGTGCATTTGGTAACATTTTTTTATTAATTTTTTTGTTTTTAAAATTAGAAAAGTGAAAACAATTTCTAAAATCATGTTCTATAAAACTGTTTTTACAAAAAAAAAAATAATCACTTTCTAAATTTTTTAAATAATTTTTTTTCTTAATCAATATTTTGGATTCTGACTTCAACCTAGACCTTGGAACTCGGACAGATCCTAACCCCAACCGTCCAACCCTCGATCCCAACTTCGGACCCGAACCCAACTTAAATAAATTTAACAAATAAAAATGAAAATAAAATTTACAAAACAGACTTCTATTTTCTGTTTTTAAAATTGAAAAACAAAAGTTGTTACAGAACACATTGTTCTTTTTCAAAATAAAAATTTTACTTTTATTTTTGTAATTAAAAATTTAAAAACAAAAATGTTACCAAACACAACCTTAATTAATTAACAATATGATCATATGATTGAAACAAAAGAAAAGGCCAATACAATCAACTAATCCAGCTTAAATTCAAAAATACATAATCACATATATATTCAAAAGGAAGTAGAATGAATCCTTATCTCACCAAAGTTTGTAAATGAAGAAACTATACAAAAAGAATTCTAACCTATACTGATAGAAATGAACAGTGGCCAAAACAAACTAGAATTCAAATAGAAAAGTCAGCGCTATCTCATGAGCAATTTAGAAAATTGGCCAACCAATTCTAAATTTTTTTCAACAAAACGGTTCAACCAAACAGTTTCCATCCTCCAACATTCAATTTTTACGGCCAAAAGCATCTCTTTTCACGTAATTCTTTTGTTCCTTATTCAAGTTCGAGATGCACACTTTTGATGAAACATGAAACTACGCTCGCAATTAATGCCTCCAACAATATATCAACTTTGTTGTTCACTGAATCAACATTTTCATCAAATATCTGGAATATGCTTCATATGCCCCTCACCTCAAGGTGTTTCAAACCAATATTGTCCATCATCTTAGACACTTAATTCATATTGAAAGATCAATGAACAGACAAAAATAATAGCATTTGGACCTACCACAAACCAAATTTACAAGTATCAAAGTCCTAGTCTTAAATGTTGAAAAGAAAAAAAAAACACAATTTCTATTATAGTATCCACAAATCAAAATTGTAAGTTGTATATGTTAGAATTTGGAATAAGAAAAATGAGTTTTCATCTCAAAACTAATTGATAATGGAAGCAGTAGCCCATTCATATTATATATCACAATTTATTTCCAACATAAAACTACCACTAATAGTATATAAGATACTTTGTTAAAGTTAAATGGTCATTACTTTCGTACATAAGATTTCAAATATTTGGTGTGCAATGTAAGAGTGGTTGTATTTAAAATTAATTCTTTGTTGGATGTTAATACCCAAATGAAATAACAAACTCAAAGCATAAAAATTCACTATCTCATAAACTGAGATTGAAAATGAGCTCAATTAAGGTAAAAAGTAAAAGTCATTATTCTGTACCTTTCTCTTATAGACTCTGCCACGACCAGTATGATCAAATCCTACCAGGGTAGTAGAGTAGAGGTCAGCCTAGTACCAAAGAAACCTCACATTTTTGTACAAATCTTTTATGCTTCAGAAGTTACCATTCTACCTTCATCAATATCTTAATTACTGTAATTTACACAGATAAAAAAGTTCCCAATACATGAAATACCAAATTTTAAGTTTCAAAATAGCATTAAAAACCAAATATGTAAAATATAAAAAATAAATAAAAAACACCCAAACAATTCTTACCCAATTACATAAGATATACAACAACAAAGAACAACGAGATGGTTCTTTAATGAGATCTCCTTTAGCGGAAGAAGACGAGACAAAAAGACGACTCGTCGGTGTCGCTGGCTCCATCTTTGACGTCCACAAACAGAAGGGATCAATCAAAAATAGGGCAAATTTATTCTCAAAGAAATCGCCCGAAGAAATTGGGAGAAATAGAAATGTACAAAAACCCCCAAATCATAACGTTAAAAAGAATAAGGTGGGGTCTCCACTACAACACATCCCACAGTATACAATGCGTGTTGGCATTCTTCACCAATACCAAAAGGGGTTCTACGTAAACTACCCTTAAAAGAGGCTCTATTTCCGGTATATTTATGATGTTTTTTAGTTAACTAGCAAACTACCCTAAATTTTATGTTTGTTCTTTTCTATGTTATTTGAAAGTGATACAATTAAAAATTAAAGAAAAATATTATTAGTTATTAGGTGAGATTATTATTATGTGTATCTAAATATTATAGTTTATAATGTTGTCAATTAAAAGTGAATACCGAATGCAATATATTAGCATTTAAAAAAGTTTGATGATTTAAATATGTTCTTAAGTTAATCTAAAAATAAATTAAAAATTGATGTTCCAATACTTAAAGAAACATTACTTAAACGGGTGTAAGATACAAAGAAAATTAAAAATTAATCTCTAACTTGTTGATAATTGAAGATAGCATTTGTCTAAAAATTGGAGATAAGAAAACTAATGATAGTCATTAGTGGATTTCAATCTTCATTTGCTTCGATAGAGACAATAGTGTAATTTTTATATTTTATATTTTTCATTCTAGTCGGGTCCGCATATATCTGGTGTGACAGTCAGTAGTCCTGTGATCCGTAAGGGGAAATATCGGGTAAGCTGTGCAATCCCACATCGCCTGGGGAAAGTCAAGTGGGATGATTCTAAGACTGTGTAGGTATGGGACTACACAGTTGAAGAGGGCTTAAATGGATTAATTGGTACTACCTATGTCAACAAGGTGCATCTTGTTTTTCGGTAGCCCATCTCGAAAGAACTCCACAGTTAAGCGTGCATGGCTTGGAGCAATTTCAAGGATGGGTGACCTCCTGGGAAGTTTTCCCTTGATGCGTGTGAGTGAGGACAAAGCACGCTGAAAACACTCGTGTTGGTCTGTAGGGTCAGTCATCAATCCAGAAAGCAGTCAGAGTGGCGTACTCGTGTATAAGAGCCATTAGTCCGTGGGTGTATGGACCCAATGGAGGCTTGAAGCGGGGACATTTGTAATATCCAGTTTAAAATAGTATTTAATTTTTCGTTTGGATATTAATTGTGCGAGGATAATTAATTCATTTATTTGTGTTGTTAGTGAGTTGATATTATTGCTTAGAGTAGTTGTACCATTTTTTTAAAGAAAGTTAAAGTTGTATTAACTACGAAAGTAAAATATTATGATATTTTCATAAGTATGTAATCGTTTAATTAAATCCCGATATGAAAGTCCATTAGGTTTTTATAATATATTTATTAGATTTAATTAATTGTATAAGTGGTATTAAATAATATTATTATTTGATTAATGTTAGAAAAATTGTAAGTTTAGAGAAATTCGCAGGTTTAGAAACTGTTTTACGAAAATGACCATATCTGGAGTTTTATAACTCCGATTGAGGTGATTCTAATGGCGTTAGAAAGATAATTCAAAGATCTATAAATTTTGTAGAAATAACCATATCATAATTCGTAATTTTTTTAGGTGAAAACTAAGCCCTAAAGTTACGTGATTTAGAGGTTACAATTTAAATTTAAAAGTAAGATATTTGTTTATTTAATAATTTATTATATTGTTATTGCTATTATGTTAATATTATTATTATTCATAAAACTAAATCTAATAAGAGTCAAAATAGTATAGGTTTCATTAACCCTAAACTTATATCGTTCTATTCTTCCCACCTATCTGAGCAAGACTAACCCTAAAATTTTTAAAATCATCTTTCCATTACATCCTTAGCCAAATCTATACCACTCTTCACTCTCATCTTTGATCACCATCATCTTATGTCTATCGATCCAAGCAGCTCGATGTATTTGAGGTAAGAAACTCTACATTTACTTATTTATTGATCAGAGAATATTCGTAGGTCTCCTTTTCTTATTTTTCAGAATGAAACATGTTTCAATTAAACTGTCATATCTCTTTAAATACTCATCCGATTCTCGCAATCTTGGTGCCTATAGAAAGCTTATTCAATTTCCCATAATTCTTATGAAGAAACGTTTTACTGAATCGAAATTTATCTATGTCAAAAATTAGTATTTCTACGCTGTTTGTTGTAAATCATTTTTTTATATTTTCTATATAAGTTGTCTCAGTAAAATTCAAATATCTCTCTTAATAATAATCTGATTCTAGCTATCTTGGTACCGTTGAAAAGATAATTCAACTTTCTAAATGTTTTATGAAGAAACCATTCACTAATTATTGAATATTCTAAGTCAAAATTATTGTTTTATTGCTGTAGTTCGAAATCCATTTGTTTCAGGATTTCTAGAAAACTGTTTCGGTATAATATCTATATCTCTTACGTTATAACTCCGATTTTAAATATTTTAGTGTCATTAGAAAGGGAATTCGATCTTCTAAAACTTTTATGAAGAGAGTATTCTCTGATTTGGAATATTTCAGTATCAAAATTTTGGATTCCCGATGTCTACTGTGATTCCTTACTCCATATTCCTTCTCAGAAATAGTTTCAGTAAAACTATCATAACTCTCTCAGTTTTAATCCATTTTTAGTGATCTTTATATCATTGGAAAGATAATTGAATTTCCTATAATTTTTATGAAGGAAACTTCCACTGAATTCGTGTAGTTATTGGCCAAAAATAGTATTCTTTCTGCTGTACTGTAAGAGTGCGAATTTTAATGTTAGAGCCTTGACCCATGTGTTATTATAGGTAGTAGTGACAAGATAACAAGTTTAAGCAGCGAGATTTGAGGTAAGGAAATTAGATAGTTTTGTATGTGTTTATCTGCATAAACTTAAATTCTTTATGTATTGAAATATGATTTATGATTTGTTATTATGAATATGTATATGGTACTGAGAATGTGTGGTATGGACACAATATGAGTTTGTGAATTGATACATAGATTATGGTTGTATGACTAGTATATATTGTATGTTGTATTTGTATGTTGCATGTTGTATGTTGTATGCTAACGTCTCAGGTAAAGTGGGGGACCATGGTGGGATATGATACGGGATAAAGCCGTTGAATGTAGAGATACCCTACCCTACGTTTTACTGAGTCGTGTATGAGATTGTTATGGTGGGTATGATACAGTGATGTTACTGTTGAATATAGAGATACCCTATCTTATAACAATGGTAGGGCTGCATAGGCCCAGGTTATTATATGGGCGATTAGGCCCGGGATCTTGTAGGGCCGAGCTAGTAGGGTTATGTAAGTAATGGCTATGATATGTCAATGTTATGGTAATTACATTATTATTTATAGTATTGATATGATTATGTTATGAATATGATACTGGAGTTATGATCTTTGTATATATGAATGGTGTGAACAATTAGTATGGACCTATATGATAAAGGTTTTCATGTGTACAGTTATTTGGCTATAGTTATAAAATAAGGTGTATGATATTGCTAAAACTTAATAAATAAATTAATGATATGTGTGATATTATATGGTATTGTATGATAAGCATTTTCTTACTGGGATTTTAGCTCACCCCCTTACTTTCCCCCTACAGGCAATAGACAGGGAACATTGAATGTAAGTTTGATGAGTTGGGTCAGTTCTGGTATGTATACTGCGAGGGGCTATGGACGAGCAAACGGTCTAGAACGCCGGTGGAGCCTTGGTTTTGTTTTTTTTTTATAGTAAAGTAATATCAGCTCAGTGGGGTGCTACAAATTTATTTTTTTTGCACTCAACTACTTATTTTGTTTTTAATATGAATGATCATTCACCTTTTTGCATATTTATTGTAAAACCCACTGTGTATTTCCAAACAACTTTGAATCTTTTTAATTAATGCATCAAAATTAGTATTTTGTAAAATAAGGAAAAATATTGGGGCGTTACAGTTGGTATCAGAGCCGATCGTTCCTTAGCCCGAAGGATACTCACAGTATACATACAGAAGACTAAAAAGATCCCTCTCACTATAACGTAAGTGTTAGTTCTAATATGCTCAGTATTGCTATTAATAGTTTTATATGTGATACATAGATTTTTGTTAAAATATGTTTCCTAGAATTAGAGCCTCATCTGTAGTGGGTGCTTAGAGAAATTAAGAGAATATTACCCCTTATGATTGATTACACTTTTTACGAAGAAGATGAATAGGTTTTATATTTCTTTATTGCCTTGAATTGAATCTAGGAAGGACAGTGTTCCTTTCTATAAAATTTAGAATAAATTATATTACGAATTCATAAGACTTTGTTTGATAAATATAATATTACTAGTTAAGCTTGACAACATTAAGTTTAGATATGTTCATGGAATCTTTTCTCCCTATAATTGAACTCTTTTGTTTCTTTTAAATCAACCTTTCTTGTAAGAGCTCACACATGCAATTAGAAGATCAGTTAGAATCTTTGTGAAAGGAACAACCAGTAGAGGTGGGGGCTAAGGATGTGTGTTCCGCTGACCCACAAATGGTTGATGTTCCAGAGAACCCAATAGTAGTTAAGGCTAACGATCTAATAGAGGCATTGGAAGGAATGTGAGCATGACTAAGACGATTTGTTGAAGAGTTTCCACAGGCTCAGCACAATAGATCACCAACACTAGTAGTGGAACTTGAAGCACATAATGAAATGTACCAATAGCCAACTAAGTATCGATGCATAGAATTGCACCTGTCTACAAATGGTTAAAGATGAAGTCTCTACACCTAGTTATGAAAGGAAGCCCAACCTATAGGGAGTAGGGAATGATTTAAGATAGTGGATGCTATACTAGACTAGATAGGGTATTTTATGAAACTCACTTATTAAGAAAGATGAAAGAATAGACTTATAAGGAGCAAGTACTATCTTGATGGATATTCTATGGATACACACTCCTAAGTTAGATGGTAAGAAGTATGAATATTGTATATGAAGACTTTAAAGAAAAGTCTATTATACAAATTAGTCCAAAGAGGACTATGCCATCACGTAGAAAGGAGTGTAGCGTACTGAACAGAATCTAGAATAAGAAGTTAGAAAGAAACCTGATATAATTTTTTTTTAAAGTAATGACTTATGAAGGTATCTTGAACACCAAGAGATAAGTAGAGCATCAACAAATATTAGATTACCGAAGGAAAATTGTAAGTTTCAAACTCAAGGTCAGCTACTTTGTGAGGAGACAATAAAGTAAAATGCGCATGGTTTCGATAAAGACAATTTCAAAGGAGGAAGAAAAAGAAGATTTAGACACGGCTAACAATTTAGGTACAACATGAATGAGAGGCAACACAGAGGATAACTATACAGAACAATTCAAACTTGACAACTTGGAGATCATAGATATAGCTTCGTAAAGGATGAAGAAAAAAATTGGAGATCATGAGTGATACATCTAGAAGAATTTCATGGAACGACAAGGACCATACGAGTTTTTGTGAAGTGTTGGGATTATAAAATGATCAAGCAACATAAAAGGCACAGAGTATGCAAATGATACTACAATCCACTCATGATTTGCTTTGTGGACAATAGTATGAGTATGTTTAAGTGAATAGAAGCAAATAAGAAAAAAAAACTTACAAAAGTGTTAATTTTGGTCAAGAGAGGTGGCATTTCTATGCTATATATAGTGTTAGAGGAAAGAATGACATCAGATCTGCCAAAAGTTAAAGTTGTCAAGAGCTAAGAATTCAGACAAATATTTGAAATTTTCTCGACCTAGAGGGCTAGTAATGGAGCAATATCCTAGAGGAACATACTAAGATGGAATACGACAATAGCCATTATTTGGAAAATAACTAAAGTTTATCTAATTGGAAGTGAGGGACTTATAAGGAAAGAGAAAGGGATGTATATATTGATAACATGATTGCATTCAGATATGGAATGAAGATGCTTAAGTGAAGTATGGACTTATTTTTAAAGGTAGTTTAGGAAGTACGAGTCAAAGAGCCCTGACTAAATAATTATAAAAAGTGAGTCTCTAGTAGCAAATCAGATACAAGTGGGGTGTAGGAGGTATAATAACGATGAACAGAGTAAGGTCTGTTCGGCATGATTTGTCAATCATGTATATAGTATCCTTACCCCGACAACTTGGTTGATTGATATATTATGAGATTACATGATTAACCTATGGTTAAATAGTAAATGATAAATAAATAATTGGGCTACCTAACCTATGTTAGGGTTGAACTCGTTTTAAAGGGTTACTAATGCACTTACGATATTTTAGCATATGTAAGGTATGATCTTACTTAACTAAAAGTAGATGGTCTGTACTCGAATGTAAGTTGGTTTTAGATTTTGGAGGTCTTAACAGTGCAATTAAGAAGTTGGGATTTATTTTGTGAACTATAGAGGTCTACAATATGTAAGACATAAATATGGTTAGAAAAATACATAGTATTATAAATATGAAAGTGATGTGATACCCAGAAGGTTAGTATAATAGAAGAAACAATCATTGAACACAATACACAAATCTATCAGCATTGCAGATTTAGACTTCATCAGTATAGCAATGTAACACCACCTGATGAAATATGGAGGAAAGTAGGACAAATGGTCGATACTACTGGAAGGATTCCTCTTTGGATAATAGGTACTGTAACTGGTGTTCTGGTGATCGGTTTACTTGGTATTTTCTTTTATGGTTCATATTCTGGATTAGGTTCATCTCTTAGTTAATATTTAGTTAATAAATGATAAAATGAAATTTAGATGCTTATGGGCGATATCTAATGAAACTGTCGCTGGAATTGAGATCTCATTCAAAGAGAAGGATACCAAATATCTGGAGTTTCTTTTTGTATATTATATGGATGATCTGATCCGCGAGGACCATGATTGGGAATTGCTTGATCGTCTTTCTTCGAGGAAGGGACAAAACATAATCAACTTGAATTCGGCACATCTATTTGAAATCTTAGTGAAAGACTGAATTTGTTATCTCATGTTTGCCTAGAAGATAAAAGTTAGTGTGGAAAACTAGATAATCTCATAATCAAGTCAACTTGGTTGAAATGAGTAATGGAGGACCAAGCACCATAGGAGAGATTAGCGAAGAAAATACAATAGAGTGATACAAGAAAGTGACTACAAAAGAAACCAACAGCGGTTGCCTAGAAAAATGGGAAGGCGTGACAAGTGCAATGAATACATGGATAAAGGATATCAAGAAGTGAATGTTAGACAAAAAAGTGGTCGAAATGGATCATTAAAATATTTATATATAGAAGACTTTTTTTAAGAGCTTACATGTTTATTTCCAAGTATCATGGAACAAGTGTCTATCGATGAGTGAGTAACATCTATGAAATTGAAAGAATGACACTGTAGCTTTACAGTAGAAAATCAAGTAGAGAAGTAAGATTTTTATACGTAATAACATTTAACTAAAGAGTGGGAATGATTAAAGAGAAGTTTGCATAAGGTCTTCTACCCTACTCCTTGTGTTTATTATTTTGTATTGTATTATGTGTTCTCCAGTGACATGTAAGGATGTTCATTTAGAGAATAAATAGTTTTACTCTTAATGGCATGTAAGGATGCTTATAGAAGAATAAATAGTTTTACTCTTAATGGCATGTAAGGATGCTTATAGAAGAATAAATAGTTTCACTCTTAATGTCATGTAAGGATGGTCATAAGAGAAGAATTTTTTTTATAATATTATGAGCATGCTATTGCAAAACTTATGTATTTAAAGCATGTATATGTAATTTATTATGATAGAGTACGTTTTGATATTTAAATAATGTATAGAGAAATAATAATGCTTAATTAGTAAGTTATTTGTATTATATGTGTTATGGATTGATCGACAAGATATAGGTTAAATGCATATTTGTTGGCTCCATATAGTAGATAAGGAGGTAATGTGGTAAGTGGTGAAAGACATGAAGATTCAACACCCCGAGTGTTGGTAAGTTAAATTTCGAGGACGAAATTTTTTTTAAGGAGGGTAGAATGTAATATCCAGTTTAAAATAGTATTTAATTTTTCGTTTGGATATTAATTGTGCGAGGATAATTAATTCATTTATTTGTGTTGTTAGTAAGTTGATATTATTGCTTAGAGTAGTTGTACCATTTTTTTAAAGAAAGTTAAAGTTGTATTAACTACGAAAGTAAAATATTATGATATTTTCATAAGTAGGTAATCGTTTAATTAAATCCCGATATGAAAGTCCATTAGGTTTTTATAATATATTTATTAGATTTAATTAATTGTATAAGTGGTATTAAATAATATTATTATTTGATTAATGTTAGAAAAATCGTAAGTTTAGAGAAATTCGCAGGTTTAGAAACTGTTTTACGAAAATGACCATATCTGGAGTTTTATAACTCCGATTGAGGTGATTCTAATGGCGTTGGAAAGATAATTCAAAGATCTATAAATTTTGTAGAAATAACCATATCATAATTCGTAATTTTTTTAGGTGAAAACTAAGCCCTAAAGTTAAGAGATTTAGAGGTTACAATTTAAATTTAAAAGTAAGATATTTGTTTATTTAATAATTTATTATATTGTTATTGCTATTATGTTAATATTATTATTATTCATAAAACTAAATCTAATAAGAGTCAAAATAGTATAGGTTTCATTAACCCTAAAATTATATCGTTCTATTCTTCCCACCTATCTGAGCAAGACTAACCCTAAAATTTTCAAAATCATCTTTCCATTACATCCTTAGCCAAATCTATACCACTCTTCACTCTCATCTTTGATCACCATCATCTTATGTCTATCGATCCAAGCAGCTCGATGTATTTGAGGTAAGAAACTCTACATTTACTTATTTATTGATCAGAGAATATTCGTAGGTCTCCTTTTCTTATTTTTCAGAATGAAACATGTTTCAGTTAAACTGTCATATCTCTTTAAATACTCATTCGATTCTCGCAATCTTGGTGCCTATAGAAAGCTTATTCAATTTCCCATAATTCTTATGAAGAAACGTTTTACTGAATCGAAATTTATCTATGTCAAAAATTAGTATTTCTACGCTGTTTGTTGTAAATCGTTTTTTTATATTTTCTATATAAGTTGTCTCAGTAAAATTCAAATATCTCTCTTAATAATAATCTGATTCTAGCTATCTTGGTACCGTTGAAAAGATAATTCAACTTTCTAAATGTTTTATGAAGAAACCATTCACTAATTATTGAATATTCTAAGTCAAAATTATTGTTTTATTGCTGTAGTTCGAAATCCATTTATTTCAGGATTTCTAGAAAACTGTTTCGGTATAATATCTATATCTCTTACGTTATAACTCCGATTTTAAAGATTTTAGTGTCATTAGAAAGGGAATTCGATCTTCTAAAACTTTTATGAAGAGAGTATTCTCTGATTTGGAATATTTCAGTATCAAAACTTTGGATTCCCGATGTCTACTGTGATTCCTTACTCCATATTCCTTCTCAGAAATAGTTTCAGTAAAACTATCATAACTCTCTCAGTTTTAATCCATTTTTAGTGATCTTTATATCATTGGAAAGATAATTGAATTTCCTATAATTTTTATGAAGGAAACTTCCACTGAATTCGTGTAGTTATTGGTCAAAAATAGTATTCTTTCTGCTGTACTGTAAGAGTGCGAATTTTAATGTTAGAGCCTTGACCCATGTGTTATTATAGGTAGTAGTGACGAGATAACAAGTTTAAGCAGCGAGATTTGAGGTAAGGAAATTAGATAGTTTTGTATGTGTTTATCTGCATAAACTTAAATTCTTTATGTATTGAAATATGATTTATGATTTGTTATTATGAATATGTATATGGTACTGAGAATGTGTGGTATGGACACAATATGAGTTTGTGAATTGATACATAGATTATGGTTGTATGACTAGTATATATTGTATGTTGTATTTGTATGTTGTATTTGTATGTTGCATGTTGTATGTTGTATGCTAACGTCTCAGGTAAAGTGGGGGACCATGGTGGGATATGATACGGGATAAGGCCGTTGAATGTAGAGATACCCTACCCTACGTTTTACTGAGTCGTGTATGAGATTGTTATGGTGGGTATGATACAGTGATGTTACTGTTGAATATAGAGATACCCTATCTTATAACAATGGTAGGGCTGCATAGGCCCAGGTTATTATATGGGCAGATTAGGCCCAGGATACTGTAGGGCCAGGCTAGGCCGGGTTATGTAAGTAATGGCTATGATATGTCAATGTTATGGTAATTACATTATTATTTATAGTATTGATATGATTATGTTATGAATATGATACTGGAGTTATGATCTTTGTATATATGAATGGTGTGAACAATTAGTATGGACCTATATGATAAAGGTTTTCATGTGTACAGTTATTTGGCTATAGTTATAAAATAAGGTGTATGATATTGCTAAAACTTAATAAATAAATTAATGATATGTGTGATATTATATGGTATTGTATGATAAGCATTTTCTTACTGGGCTTTTAGCTCACCCCCTTACTTTCCCCCTACAGGCAATAGACAGGGAACATTGAATGTAAGTTTGATGAGTTGGGTCAGTTCTGGTATGTATACTGCGAGGGGCTATGGACGAGCAAACGGTCTAGAACGCCGGTGGAGCCTTGGTTTTGTTTTTTTTTATAGTAAAGTAATATCAGCTCAGTGGGGTGCTACAAATTTATTTTTTTTGCACTCAACTACTTATTTTGTTTTTAATATGAATGATCATTCACCTTTTTGCATATTTATTGTAAAACCCACTGTGTATTTCCAAACAACTTTGAATCTTTTTAATTAATGCATCAAAATTAGTATTTTGTAAAATAAGGAAAAATATTGGGGCGTTACAACATTACATCTGGATTGTCTATTTTTTCGTTGATAAATTGAATATGGTAGTGTCGACAAAAAAGTAAAAACCATGTTTAACAAAAAGTGATAGTATTTTATAACTAAATACTATTAAATTATTTAAAATACTATATTTTATTAAAATAAAACTCTATACGATTAAAATTTCATATTTATCTTTATTCAAAAAGAAAAAAAAAAATTGATAAAAAAAAAGAAAAAAAAATGAAAAGTTTCTATTATTATCTCTACTACCTTTCTAGATGTGAATAATTGTCTCTTCTTTCTTCCATATTTTTCTTTATTTTTTTTTTTATATTGTGTTTGCAGCATATATGTAAATTATTACGTAACTTTAAAAACTTTTGCTCCTGGAAACTAATGCATATGTCGAGTACTTACAATCATTTGTTAGCTGTAAACTTTGTTCGATTTTTTTTGCCATTGATGCTTGGTTTTGTGAACGTTGGTTTTGTGAACTTTGATAAAAGTCACACTTCTTTTTTATTATTATTATTACTTATATATTTTGTTATTAAGTTGTGAAGAAGAAAGAAGAGAAGTGCGGATATGTGTGATCACATGGGAATGTCAAAATTGTAATAGGAAAAGGAATACAATAAATAATTAAGAAAATACTATCGTAGATGTACAACAGCAAAAACCCAATCGTATTTTTTTTTAGATTTAATGAGATTTATTTATTATATATAAATAAAAAGTGATCCATGAATTTCTCATACATCTATCTAATTTCTCCTTATTTCTCTTATTTTTTAATATTTTATTAGAGCATAAACTAATAAATCAATCTTTTATTATTTTTCTAATTCTAATAAATTTTCTATAAATTATAAAATACTTAAATCTATATATCTATTCTATATAAAATGTGCCTATATAACAGAATTTTTGGTTTATGAGAAATTATTGGGTGATTTTTTTTTAATCACTATTATTTCTCTAAAAATAATATTTATATATAAATACAATTTAAAAAAGTCAGTCGTATGCCAAAAAATCTTTTTCCATATAAAAAAAGTCAGTCGTATAATCAATTTATACGACGACAAAAAAAAAAAAAAAAGAAAAAAGAAAAAGTCTTGAAATTTTTAAAAATGGAATTGAAATGTAATATAATTGAGTGTGAAAAAGAAAGAGCATAAAAAATAAATAAATTAAAATTATATGTAGGTAGATATTTTTAATTAGGTTGATTTTTGTTTTATTTAATTATTAAATAATAATATTCAAATTATATGGTTAGAGAATTATAATTAGGTAGTTAATTTAGTTTTTATTTTAATTAATTATTATAAATTAAATTTATAGGTGTAAGTAGATAGGTAAATGGGTTTTGATAATATACCCTTATTTACAACTATTTTTCCCATATCCTATTAAACTAAACTTTATTTTTGTCTCCTATTTTCTCAATCTCAAAGTCAAGACTATAAAATCTATCTACAATCAGATTTTTTACAAAATTGACGATATAATTATTTCTATTATATATCACATAAATCTATAAACCTAATAAAAAATAAGAAAATTAAAAAGAGAATAAATAAATATAACTACAGTAATAATTAATAGATATCTTATTTAAATTTAAATTAAGATATTTTTCGTATGAATTTGAATATCAAAATAATAGTTTATAAATGTGAAATTAAAAATTATGAAGATAAATGTTAATTTATATATATAAAATTCATATATTATATAATTTAGAGAAATACTTAAAAAGAAATTAATAAGAAAATACTTGAATGAAATTTATCTATATATTGTTAACATATTAATTAATTAATAGAATTTGATACAAACAAAAAAAAAAAAATAGAAAAAAAAAAGAAGAAAAATGGATCAACAATATACCTTATGTCATTCTCTCTAAACTCAAAACTCAAATTTCGATTTCAAACTAAATCCAAAAAAAATTCAAAACTCAATCAATATACATTCATTAGTAAAAAAAAATAATCGATTTACCACATATCCATACATCCAAACTCAAAAGCATGTATGATGTTCCTATAAAAAAAATTCATTTACAATGAACCAGTGCATATCAAAAGTTTCTTTGACCTACCACATAAATTCAAGAAGTTAGTTTTATTTTTCTGTCCAATCTTCTCATCAACCAAAGAGAATAACTAAAAGACAATTTTCATAATAGTATTATAATAAAATAAAGAACTTTTAAGGTTGTTGAAAATGCAACAATCTCAATAGTTCAAGCCATTTTTAACGACCTTAAAAGTTTAGAGGGCATGATTTGGTACATGTTAAAGTTCAGGGGCAAAATTCCTAATTAGCTTAAAATAAATAATATTTTGTTAGTAGTAAATAAAAAAATAAATTTGGGGTGGGCTACAAAATTTTACTAACCAAACATACAAACATAGATATGAAGAAAAAAAAAAGTCTAAACAAAGTGTGTTGTGTGCAATTAAGAAAAGTCTGATTTATGGTACCTGATCTGGAGCCTCTCACCATAAGTTCATACAAAGATATCAAAAGAGAGAAGACCTCGAATAATTATCTTTGGTCAGAAAACATTAAGTTGAGTTTTTATTATAGCTAACCGAGAGAGAGAGAGAAATCGTGTAAATTAATTAGATTAAGTTTAGAGTTTATATTATATATAGTATAATTTGAGTTTTATTTAAATACACGGTTTATAGGATGATATTTTTGTATTTTTTTTAAATTGATATTGCGTTAAAAAATTAGAAAGTAATAATAGAGTATAGAGAGATTTTAGATAGATGTATGATTAATATTTTTTTTAAAAAAATCATCTAATAATATATATTTTTTTAAAAAAAAGAATCACCCACTAATTTCTCATAAACCAAGAATTTAGTTATATAGCCACATTTTATATAGAATAGATATAAACTTAAATAAATATTTATATTATTTATTAATTTTAAATTTATTATTTTTAAAGTTTGTTATTTTCAAAAATACGGTAGAAAAAATTCTCGAAATGTAAAAGGAGAAATGTGACACACAAGTGGTTATGTGGGCGAGTGAGACTCACACTCGAGTGAGGGACAAAGCCTTCAGAGTTGACTGACGCTCACAAACTGCAGTCTCAGAACGAAGCAGTGGTTGCCACGTGGTGAATTCAGACAAAGTGAATTTGAACGTGTAGGGCTTCTTTTTTAAGCACAAAACAACTAAACAACACAAAAACAACTAGAAAATAACTTAACCATAACATATAAATCAATTAAAGTTTATCATATTCTGCAAACAAAAATAAAGTTATAAGACAAAAATCTCAAAAAATACAATACTGAAATAACTTACTAACAATAAATAAACAACACGATAACAAGAAAGCAAAGAGTGGGGAGAGAGAACAAAAATGTTCATGTAAGTCCAAATCATAAAAATGTATTTAATGAAAATTTAAAAAGTAATCATGACAATAATAAATTGTAGAAAAGAAAAAAGTACCGAGCACAAGTAAAAATGTAAAATACTTTACATTTTAATGAGTTTTAAATTTATATAACCATAAAAATTAATAGAGCATATAATTTTACATAAAAATATTATATAAAATATAATTTAATTCAATACTATATAATACAATATAGTCTAATATCACTACCGAACAAACTCAAAGAGAATATAATATTACACATTATTCTAGATTTTTGTTTAATAAAAATCAATAAATTCGTTCAAAGCAATAGAACGTCCTTCAAAGGAACAGTACTCCAACTGAAGCACACGACATGTAGAGAAACAAGAGTCTCTTGCCAAGCAATGAGCCAACTTATTTGCAAATCGTTTTACAAAACACAAATTTTGAAGGCATAAAATACCGCTCTGAATCGCTTGGACACACTGTTAGACTTTTATATGGATAAAATGAAATATATGTATATGTACATAACATGCGGAATAAACAAATACATACACTATATAACTATAGGATCGAAATACCTCCAGCCATTATTTTTTGAGCTTCGATCCCACACAAGCTTTGATCTGCGAAGGAAACTGATTGATGTGGGTAATCGAACTTCCTCGCTCTCTCAACTCTCTTTAGATGGATTTTGCTGTATAAACATAATGAGTGAGGAGCTCGGGGACCGAGACCCTATATTTATAGGTGAGATACTCCATCAGTATCTGCGCTACTGATTAAGGCTCAAATTTGTACATTTTGAGTCTTTATTTATGCATATAAAATTAATGTAAATTAAATATTTTATATTATTAATGGTAAATTTATTTTAGTTAGAAATATTTAATTTATTTTAATTTTGTGTTATTTTTCAGATTTGAGCTAATGAAATATTAGCATGTTTGGAGCTTGGAATCCTAACTCAATGGTTGGTATTTTTGTAAAAATAAAGGAAAGGCCCAAACCCAATTTGTTCACTCCATATTATCATGGTTATCATCAATTATATATTGTTAATCCTAAAGCCACTACCCAAAGAATGATTGGACCATCAATTGAATAATTTTGGGCCAAAACTTTAAAATGTGCCAATTTTGACCAAGTCCAATTGATGTATTCATGACCCCAATTACTTCATCAAATGGGTCTTTACCTCAATCAGTGAAGACACCACGTTCAACACCTCCCAATGACTGAATGAAGTATCGAGACGTGGCATGAAATGAATGCTCCCACCTTTCTCTTCGATCAGTGACACACCTTCCTTATTTTGCTCACATTTGACCCTACACACCAATTCTTCTCAACTTTTGCAAGCACTTTCCCACTACCACACACACACGCAAATATATATTTGAGAGAAAATGTTCACTATAAATAAGAGCGCATAAGAGAGCAAAAGCATCAGATTTTAGAGTAGAGAAAATACACTTTGTCATTCTATTTTTCTCTCTTATTACTATTTTATCTATACTTATTTTAGTGACAAAAATGAGTGTATTAGAATAGTAATATTGGTGAGGTTAGAGTGTAGCTTTTGTAATTCTTATTTCTATTATTGATATTGATTCTTTTGTGTTTCATCTCCATATCTCATTTTTATTAAATTGTTCTCCATCTTCTAATTTTTTTTTTCCAAATTTAATAGTATCTTTTATATAAGTTCAGTCATGCTTTTTTTATGTAAGTTAAGCTATTAATTATTTTGGTGTATTTATTATATTATATGTCGTTTACTGCATTCTGCCAACAGTAGTATTTTGTCGATTTATGATATATAATATGATATGCTATTAAGTTAGAGGTGAGATTCAATTTATTTAAGATTATTTAATTTGTGCTCATAATATGTAAAGACCGCTTAGCTTAAATTTGGAAATTAGGAGTTAATTAAGATTTAATTATGAAAATTATTTATTCAAATAATTATTTATGTTGTTATATTTGAATTCTGAATGCATTTTATGTCATATAGTGAAATCTCATAATTTTGAATTTTCGGTGCCCGACAACATGGAACGCGGTGTATGGCTCAGTAGAATCAGAATTTAGTATTTTAGTATATTGGGGCAGTTTATTTAGACATTAGGAATGTCGGGAATTTAGAGTTTTTTGAAAATACCCTTTTAGTGTCTTTTAATCCTTTTAGTGTTGGAAGGGCAAAATAGTCATTTTGCCTTCATGAGTTTTGTCTTTTGTGGATTTTATTAAGGAGAGTTTAAAATGGTTTTCATTAAGTGTTATGCTGATTGTTTAGTAAGGAAAAATCATTTACTTCCTCATTTTATTAAAAAATAAAAAATTAGACAAAGTTTGCATTTCTCTCTCAAGTGCTCTCTCTCTCTCTCTCTCTCTCTCTCTCTCTCTCTCTCTCTCTCTCTCTCTCTCTCTCTCTCTCTCTCTCTCTCTCTCTCTCTCTCTCTCTCTCGGCCCTCTTTGAGCAGCAAGGAATTGGCATTTTTCTTTATGTTTCAAGCTGATTCTCAAGGTTTTAGTAAGCTCAAATTCTTGGTAAGATTTTTGGTAACTTGTTCTTGATGTTTTCTTGAGTTTTAAGACAAAAATGATAGTTTGCATGCTTAGTTTTTTGTTGTTGTTGCTGCTCTAATTATGTGTTGTTTTCTGTAGTTCAAATGTGTTTAATGGAGTGAAATAGGATAGGTTTTGATGCATGTTAGTTGTTTTTGTTCAAAGTTTCGAATTTTGACTCAAAATCTTAATTTTAATGGTGAAATGATGAAATCTATTGCTGTGCTTGTTGTAGTTGATTGTTGTTGTTTTCAGGGGTTATATTATGCATATTTGAGTAGATTCAAGCAGGTTTTGATGCATTTATTGGGGTTTAACCAAGCTTGAGTTTTGAACTCAAAGCTTGGAGCTTTAATGGCAATTTTTGTATTTGTGCATGAAGCTTGGTTTTCTTGCTTTGGTTATGTTCATTAGGGTTTAAATAGCAGGTCTGGAGGGTTTGGTATGATTTGGGGTTGAATTCCATGAGTAGTGAATTTTTGAAAAATTCCTGCACTGAACCGGAATTCCGGTTCAGGGAGGCCTATAGCAACCGGTCGACTGGTTGGGGCTTCCAGGGATTTTTCCAGAACCAGAATTCCGGTTGTAGAACCGGTCTACCGGTTGGGGAAAATTGGGAACCCTAGTTCTTCCTATTTTTGTGTTGTTTAGGGTATTGCCATGCTTTTTATCGATAAGGAAACTTTTAGTTTGTAGTTTAAGTCCCCGGGAAGTGGTTTAGCGTGTCACTTATCAGTGTTGTGAGTGTTATGGTTTAGGAGCCTGTAATTCACCGAGTTGTTCATTCCACTCAGGTTGACCGGCACACCTGAATTCTGAATCGAGGTAAGATTAGTATAACAGTATGCATATGTATTTACTGTTGGAAATATTTTACCAGGATCTAGATTTACTACCAAGTATGTTTCATTAACATCCTAATATGAATTCTAAAACAATGAAATAAACACATATAAAGTTTAGTAAACCTTACATTGGGTGCAGCGGAATATAATGACTCCTTCCGTTCAGATCTCTAGCCCTTGATTCCTTTCTGTAGCAGAGCATCACCAAGATCTGAACCTGGATCTCTTTCTCTCCTTCTTTGATGCTGATTCTCCTTCTTGTTGTTTGGATTCTCCTACAGTCTTACACACTATGATTGAGATACCACTTGATGTGTGTGGGCACTACTCTATCACTCAAGGATTTCGAAATTTGAAGAGAGGAAAAGAGAGAGGAAAGTAGGAATGTCAGTCGGGCCGGGCCCGGCCCGGCCCGCCACAAACCCGGCCCGGCCCGACATCACTTTGGCCCGGCCCGGCCCGGCCCGATTCCTTTTTTTGGCCTAGCGGGTCAAGCCCGGCCCGAGATAATCGGGCCGGGTTAGGCCCGACCCGTTTTTTTTTTTTTTTTTTTTTTTTAAGAATACTTATTATTTTGTTTTGTTTCATTTGAGTATTTAATTTTGGTGGTTGCTGAGACAATTCATTATAGACACCTTTTTTATATATTATGTTATTTTAGAGAGAGATAAAATTTGATGAGAAAATAGATAATGCATCAAAACTCACCATTGATTATTATTATTATTTGCCCTCTTTTTTTTTTATATTCTTTCTAAAAATTATTATTATTATTAGGAAGTAGTTAGTTATAACTATTATACTATTACAATATGACATGCCTTATTAAAAGGGATTTCTTTTTTCTTTGGTTTTGTCTTGTTTTGAGTCATGGGTAATGGGAGAACTATTATATTGTTTGATTATGTTTAAAAATCAATATTATAATAATTATGTAAGTCAATTTATTTTTAATGAAGAGAATTATAAGGGTGTGATGGTAATTCTTTTTTTTCAATTTTACTTTAATAATAGATAAGGTTGGAAACTAAGGTTTTCAATAAATAATTGAATTTTTGTTATAATGAATAAATAAGTGATTCAATTATGCATAATAGAGGAAAGCTTGAGATTGTACTTTTGTTACTAACAATATTTAATACATCAATAATAACTACCAACCATAAACTCAAATATAATAACTAGCAACCATAAGTACTAAACACTACAATTTGTTCTCATCCATGTCCTCACTCATATACTAAAAAGAACAATGTACTTTCTAATCATCAAGATCAACTACGTAAGGCTCCTGCAAAAAAATATAAACAGAAAAAAGTATTAATAATAAAAATAAATAATTTATTTGATAAATTACAAAAACTTAACTAATTACCATTGTTGGATCAACATCATTATCTTCATCATTCACTGTTGCTGTTAAAAAAAATAAAATAAATATTAATTCTAATTAAGAAATGAAAAAATGTATATAAATATATATTTACAATTGTTAAATAATATCTACCTTTTTTGTCAGTCTTCAACCAATTTTGTGTACATACTAATGCTTCTAATGTAGAAGGATGAAGTCTCGAACGATGTGAACTCACGTGCCTACCACCAGTGCTGAATGTAGATTCCGAAGCAACAGTGCTAACAGGCACAGCAAATACATCCTTGGCAATCATACTCAACAAAGGGTATTTGAGGCCCGTCACCTTCCAGTAGTTGCATATATCAAATGACTCTTCAGTCCTAGGTATCAAGTTCTCCTCTAAATATAAATCCAGTTCAGACTTCATATTCTCTACTCGATAGGAAGCTCTAACAAATCTGTCAAAGTTAGAAAGGGCATCCAATCGGCGTGTTGAAGACGATGTTGATACATTTTCTTCTTGAACCCTTCTTTCTCTCAAATGAGGAAACTTAGACCCGTACTCCTCTAGTAGCTCGCAACAAAGCTCACGAACCTTCGCAATTTCAGTTACATATTGCTCATCTCCATAAATTACAGGGAAATAATATTCGAGCAACATGAACTTGTACCTCGGGTCTAAAACAACCGCCACACACATAAGCCCGTGAATCTCTCGCCAATATTTCTGGAACTTGGACATCATTTGAGTTGCCATGTCCTTAATAAAAGGCACCTCTGATAACATCCATGATTCAATGTTGGTCTTAATTTCACATATTTTTGGAAAAAAAATATTGGCGGTAGGGTACTTTGTTCCAGAAATTAATTCGGTTACTTCATGAAACAACTCTAACTTATCACACAATTGTTGAGCATTTTGCCAATCAATTTCCGAAGGGGCACACCTCAAACGCAACTCCCGCAGCCTTGCACGTTCAAATACTGTCTTGTAGGATAAAGCTGTGCTAAGCATTAGAAAAGTTGAATTCCACCTCGTTACACAATCAAGTGATATTTTTTTGGTGTATGGTACTCCAAGTTGACGAGCAGTGTCTTCAAATTTTTCATGTCTTTTTGGTGTGCCCGACCAATAAGCAACACTGTCTCGAATTTTGTCAACACTATCACCAATGACAGATAAGCCTTCTTTGACAATTAGATTTAAAATATGTGCACAACAACGCACATGTAGCAACTTTCCCTTCAAAATAAAACTGTCAGGCTCAAATTGTCCTTTCAAAAGATCAATCATGGAATCATTGGCAGTACAGTTATCGAGAGTCACTGTACTGATCTTGTCTTCTATTTTCCAATCATTAAGACAAGATCTTAGGGCCTCAAGTAGTGCTGGAGCATCGTGAGGACACGGAACATACTTAAAACTCAATATCTGACTGTGTAAGTTCCAAGAATCATCAATAAAATGAGCTGTTACAGCCATATATCCCCTCTTCTGATGATTTGCAGTCCACATGTCACTGGTTATGGCTATTCTGCTCCTACTTTTTTCCAAATTTTGCCTGCACTTTTCTTTCTCAGTTTTATACATTTTCATAATGTCTGATCTAATTGTATTCCTTGACACCATTTGAAACATGGGACATAAAGTGCTTGAATATTCTATAAACCCGCTATGCTCAACCATAGACAAGGGATATTCGTGCTTAACGATCATTTGAGCCAATTTGGTCCTTGCTAAATCAGGATCAAAATTAAAAGAAACTGAAGGGCTTGCAGTTGCACTAGGATTGGCGGCAAGTTGGGCCTTTCTTACAGGACACGTTTTCACGTGAGAATTTAAATGCCTAGTCCCACTAGAACTTTCTCCCACTAGCTTACGCTCGCAATACTTGCAAACCGCTTTAATTTTTCCATCAATTTTTTCCCGTGTGAAATGATCCCATGCACGAGAAGTTCTTTTTCTCTGATTCTGAGTTTCATCTACTGTATTGCTAACAGATTGTACTTCATTTGTAGTTGATGGCACAAAATCAACATCATCCTCAAAATTAGAATCGATTTGACCAGACATTCTATATTAACCTACATTAACACCATATTCTCATATCTATCAATTAATCCATGCAATTTCTTTAAAAATATGATAAACATATCTACGAAAAATCGGGCAGCATTTTCCCTATTTTATTAACCTAACCATCTGTCAATTTTAACTATAAATAATCAGATAACAAACAATTTATCATCCTTATATCACCGCAGCACACAAATTTCGCAGAACCTACTTCACTATGGATGAATATATAAGATATTCAAACTCTTCTATAAAATTATATGTAATTTAATTATAAAAAAAATATATATACCTCTGATGAATCGAGATTGAAATTTCCACTTGACTCAAATTCTTTTCAAACACTTGCAAAACGCCAAAGCCTATAAAAAAATATAAAACAGAGTATGGTAAGACATTCCTACAAGAAATTAGAGTTTGAGTTTGTAATTTCAACTAGAATGATTTTCTTTTGACTGTTAGTGTTTTATTGCAAAAGTTGTGGACATTAATTAATGGATAAATATTATCAACAACACAACAAACAAAAAAGAAAGCATCTTATATGCAAGAAAAGAAGAATAATATAACAGCAAAACGTCTATTTCGAGACATAAGAATTATGGGGAGTGGAAAAATAAAAAGTAAAATATTATAAAAGGATGCACAGAAAGAGAATTCAAACAAGTAAAACTCAATGAACAATGACCAGATCACACCTAGCATCGAACCAAGTTATATCCTGATTCAGCAATAAGTTAATACTTCTATAATCAAGAAGATACAAGAACACAATACATATACATATAACCAGGAGCACACTTGAGCACAACAACCCTACATTTGAACTCAAACTCTCACGCATACACTACTCGGGTACACCATCTTTTAGCTACCTTGAGGAGTAGAGTTGTGAAAATGAGAAGCTCTAAACAGTTACAAGAAATTCAGTTTCTTTTTTTTTTTTCATTATTCTTATTTTTATTAGTATTCCCCGAAAAAAAAATGAAGTTGTTATACAAACATCAACATATGGTTGTCATCCTAATCAATGACATAATCTGTAATCCTAATCATTATATTCTCACAAAAAAATCCTATCACTACATGCTAGATAATTCAGACAGGAAATTACAGCACCAAGACTAAAGCTTCAATTTTACTTACTAAATTAATGTTTCAGAAGTTCATAACTCCATTTTCTAATGATACAAATTACCCTCTTTCTTGTTTTCAACAATGGTCATCTTTACTCATAAACAAATAAAAAGTTTTAGTGATACTAATCTAATATACAAACAAATACACAACACAATATCTATTCAATATTTATTTTAAATCTGATTTCAAATATTAATATAAATGAAATATCATTAGAAATCTGAGACAGTGTACCTGACTGTCGCGACTCGCCGCCGTCGAGCACTCGAGATTGGGTCTTCGGTGGGACTAGGACGGACGCACGGACTGAGGTGAGGGAGACAGAGTCGTCGGCGGCGGGGCTGGAGATGAAGGAGCGACGGAGTGCAGAGTAAACTCAATATCGTGAGATTTAGGTTTAGAATTTGAGATTTTTTTTAGGGATTTAGGTTTTTTTTTAATATTTGAAACCGGGCCGGGCCGGGCCCGACCCGAAATAATATATACCGGGCCGGGCCGGGCCGGGCTAGAAGCCCGAGAAGAGCCCGAATCAGTCGGGCCACAGTCGGCCCGTCGGGCCGGGGGCCCGGCCCGGCCCGCGAAAATAGCCCAGATTGACATTCCTAGAGGAAAGTGGCTATGGCTTTCTCTGAAATAAACAATGTGCAAGTCATTAGTTTTCTGAAGCCAATACTTTCTCTTTATAGAATGCCTTCTAGGTTTATGTTAGAATTGTATGGCATTAAAATAATGAAAAAAATAAATGGTAAAGGCTTTGCATAGTGGGCGGCCATATAAGGAAATTGGGCCTCACTTTGCAACTTTCCCATTTTGTTATTTTTCATTCCCATTTTCTCAAAAATACCAATTTTCCAATTTAACCATTTAAATGCCGATTTTAGTTATTTAATAACTTAAAAATAATTATTAAATAATATTGTCATTTAATATATTTATTAATTTAGACATATAAAGTCTCTTAATGAATAAATAAACCTAGAATCTCTTTTCTTTACAATTTCGCCCTTGCTTAGTGAAAATTCATAAAGTAGACATAGTCTAACTTTTAGAATTATATTTGATTAATCAAAATCAATTAACTGAGTCTTACAAGTAGTATGGTCTCAACTAGTATGGGGACCATGGGCCTATATTTCCGAGCTTCCAATAAGTCGAACCGAATATACCAAGTAAATTCCCTAACTTATTAATTCCTTATTGAATCCACACTTAGAACTTGGAATTGCACTCTCAATCATATAGAACGCTCTATATGTTCCACGATATAGATACGTCATTAGTTATCCATTGTTAGAATCCTAATGTGATCAATGACCCTCTAATAGATGATCTACATTGAATAGGCACTAAGTTACCGTTACACCTTCAATGTATTTTATCCTTAAAACACTTAGCTCTGTATAAATGATATTTCAGCGAAGTGAAATGAGATCTCCACCATTTATCTCGGTTTAGCCAAGCTCGAAGGATATCATCGTTTCACTTCTAAATTCCTATAGAAGTTATAGATTCCATATTTATGTTAGCGCTCCCACTCAATTATACTATCATGTTCCCAAAATGTACGTATTACCCTGACCCAAAAGTAGGCTTAACTAACAAATCAAAGAACATGTATAGTACTCTTGAGCTCGAACCCTGACCCACTCAATTATATTGGGTCGGCCATTCCTTGCTACCGGGAGAACTCTGATTGATGTTCAAAATGGGGAGCTCACTATGAGGGTGAATGACCAAAAAGTCACCTTTAAAGTGTTCAATGCTATGAGATTTCTTGATGAGATAGAAGAATGTTCTTGCCTAAGTGTGATTGACTCTATTGTGGCTGAAAGCATTCACAAGGAAGCTTGGAAGGATGAGAAGTTTATAAGTTCTCTTGATGAGCTTGAAGACTTGAGTGAAGATGAAGAAAATTAAGTTGCTTGGGTGGAGCCAGTGCAACCTGTCCCTAAATTGAGGAAGCCCTTTGAATCTTTGGAGTTGAAGGAAAGTAATTTCAAGCCTCCAAAACCCTCCATCGAAGAACCACCGAAGTTGGAGTTGAAACCCTTCTCAAGTCATCTAAAGTATGCTTATTTGGGGGAGAATGAAACGATGCCGGTTATTATAGCAGCAAACTTGGAAGCCGAAGATGAAGGTGCCTTGCTAGATGTGTTAAAAAAGCATAAGAGAGCAATCGGCTGGACTATGGTTGACATAAGGGGTATTAGGCCAACGATTTGCACGCACAAGATACTCTTAGAAGCTGGTTGTTGTAATTCTGTTGAGCATTAGTGAAGGTTGAATCCTGTCATGAAGGGAGTGGTACAAAAAGAAGTGATCAAGTGGCTAGATTATGGTATTGTGAACCCAATTTCAGATAGCTAGTGGGTTAGTCCTGTTCAATGTGTGCCTAAGAAAGGAGGAATCACGGTGGTGGCTAATGAGAACAATGAGTTGATTCCTACTCGAACCATGACTGGTTGGAGGGTGTGCATGGACTATCAGAAGTTAAACAATGCTACTCGGAAGGATCATTTCCCGCTGCCATTTATTAACCAAATGTTGGATCGTTTGGCGGGTGTTAGGATATTTTTAGTATTTAATTTAGGTTAATTTTAGCACATTTTTTGGTTTAATTTAAATTATGGTTGGAGCATTTTTACGCTTTTATCTTTTAGTTTTGCAGATTTAAAATAGATGAAGAGTTAGAAAATATCAGAAGAAAAAGGATAAAATATCGAATGAAAATATTGTGGTGGAAAATATCAGAATCAAATTCGGAAAAAGATAGAAACAAGTGGAAGTTGGGTGCAGAGATCCCCACGGGCCGCGGCATGGTATTAGCATGCCACGGCCCGCCTACTTGGAAGAAGTCCACGGAAGCAATCACATGGCCACACGGGCCACGGCATGGATTTAGCATGCCGCGGCCCGCCTCTTTGTCAACAGAGAGAAATATCTGGAAAAAGCTGGTGTGAGATTTTTCAAATAATTCAAATCCGAATGGAATTTAAACAATGCGGTTTTCCACCTTTTGAGGGACCTGAATACCTATAAAAAGAGCAGTAGAGAGTTGATTTAGGCAAGCAATTTCAGAGAGAAGAAAGTGAGAGTTCAGATACAGAGTAGAGAGATCAGCTGCAATATTGAAGACATACTGCTCAGGGTTTTTCAGCATTCTTCTTTTCTTCTCTTCTGTATTTTTCATCTCTTTTCTATCAGTTAATATGTGTATTTGTGTTTCATTGAACATGAGTAACTAAACACTTTAATTAGGGTTAGATGGATATTGTTTGATATTGTTTATGGTTTTAATATAATTAATTTCCCCCCTAATTTCTATGTATTCTATTTTATTTGTGCTTAATTACTTTTAATTGTCTGGCCACCAATTAACTGTTTATGATTTTGATGCGAGATCTGAGAAGTGAGTGTCAAATATGCTATAGTAGAATAGAACTGAATTTCGATATAGGACGAGAGTACCTATATGGTTTAGATAGCTTATAGGGTTTCTGTGTTTAATGCCTGTTGCATGTTAAATTTATCACGAGAGTAGAAAGTTTGCATGTAATTGAGGTTTATATATCTGAGAAGACTATAAATTACCTTAGTAAACCTGCTATTGCATTGGAATTAGGAAAATAATCATGTTAGACCATATTCAATAGAAACAATTGAAATCGACACCCTAGTTTATTAACTATTAATTTTCTCGAATCGTTGCTTCCAACTCTTTTTCTTATACTTCATTGTTTTTTTTCCTATCTTTTATTTAATCAAATAGAAGTAAAAGTTTAATTTCAACGTACTTAACTACACTCCCTGTGGGATCGACCTCACTCCTAGTGAGTCTTCTACTTGAAACGATACGTACACTTGCGTGTGCTAAATATCGCAACAAGTTTTTGGCGCCGTTGCCGGGGAGTGATAGTTAATATTATTAAAAATTAAATTTTGTTCTAATTTGATTTTTCTTTCTAATTTAAGTACTAACTCTGTTGTCTCAAGATCTTATTCTGCTTTCAGGTTCAATAGTTTATGAGAAGTCAAGGTCCAATTGCCAGATTACCTGTTGACCCTGAGATAGAAAAGACCTGTAGAAGAAACAGAAGGAGGAGAAAATTGGAAAGAGCGGCACTAGAGATTGAACAAGAAGAAGTCATGGCTGACAACGCCAACAATGGTAACAATGGACACAACGGAGGAGGTGTAGAAGACCAGGCTAATGGACATAACAACAATGACCGTAGCCTGAGGGACTACTTACTTCCTAACTTGACAGGGGCCCGATCCTGCATAAGGCCACCTGCTGTTGACGCAAACAACTTTGAAATCAAGCCAGCCATACTGCAGATGGTCCAATCTTCAGTCCAGTTTGGGGGACTGCCGTCAGAAGACCCAAACATGCACCTCGCCAACTTCGAAGAACTGTGCCAAACGTTCAAGATGAACGGAGTTAGCGATGACGCCATCAGACTAAGGTTGTTCCCATTCTCACTAAGGGAACGAGCCAAAAGTTGGTTTATTTCTTTACCAACCCATTCTATCAACACTTGGGAGGAATTGGCCCTGAAATTCCTATCCAAGTTCTTTCCTCCTGCAAAGATTGCCAAGCTGAGAGCTGATATCAATAACTTCACCCAGCAGGACAGTGAATCTCTTTATGAAGCATGGGAGAGGTTCAAGGACTTACTGAGAAAATGCCCTAATCATGGGATTGAGAAGTGGCTGCAAGTGCACAACTTTTACAATGGGTTGATGAATGAAACCCGAACACTCATAGATGCTGCTGGTGGTGGAGCTTTCATGAGGAAAAGTGCTAATGAGGCCTTTGAATTACTTGAAGAGATGGCCATGACTAACCAACAATGGTCAACAGAAAGAGGTCCATCTAAAAAAGTTGCAGGTATGCATGAGGTGGATGCTATTACCAAGTTGACAGCTCAGGTAGAGGCCCTAACAAAATTGATGTCCAATCAAGTAAAACAAGCTCAAGTGGTCTGTGAAATATGTGGAGGTCCTCATCACTTTTCTGAGTGCCAGGCAGATGTGGATGATTTGCCAATGGATGAAGCGAAAGCCATTGGAAATTACTCTCAAAACAACAACAACTATGGGTTTAATCAAGGAGGTAATCGTAGAAATAATGGGTTCTATCAACAGAGAAATCAGAACCAGTCACAGATGCAACCACAGACTCAAAACTATAGCGGAAATTCTGGTCTTCAAACAGATTTAATATTGCAATTAATGACAGAGACGAGATCTTCCATTAAAGACTTACAAACTCAGATGGGGCAAATAGCAGCTCAGATAGCAACTCGTCCTCAGGGAAACCTGCCGAGCACCACTGAAGTTAATCCTAAGGAGAACTGTAAAGCAATTACTCTGAGAAGTGGAAAGAGTTATGATGGCCCGAGCCAAGCCAAGCTAGAGAATGAAGAAGATGAACAACCAGCACCTACACCAGAAAAGCAGAAGACTACTGATGGTCTTCAGCAAAAAGAAACTTCTCCCTCTATTAGTATTGACCATCATATAAAGATTCCCTATCCTCAGAGGTTGCGCAAGACTAATACAGACAAGCAGTTTAGTAAGTTCCTTGAAGTATTCAGAAAGCTGCACATCAACATGCCTTTTGTAGAAGCTCTTGAACAAATGCCAAGCTACGTCAAATTCATGAAGGAGATTTTGTCAAAGAAAAGAAAGATGGAAGACTTTAAGACCGTGGCCCTAACAGAGGAGTGTAGTGCTATTCTTCAAAAGAAACTCCCTCCTAAACTGAAAGATCCTGGGAGTTTTACCATACCATGCACTATTGGAAAGATTGAGAATATTCATGCATTATGTGATTTGGGGGCTAGTATCAACCTTATGCCTTTGTCGGTTTTTAAGAGACTTCAACTAGGAGAAGCAAAACCTACAACTGTTACACTACAGCTAGCTGATCGTTCTTTAGCCCATCCAAGAGGAGTAATCGAAGATGTTCTTGTCAAGGTGGACAAATTTATATTTCCCGCTGATTTTATAGTTCTTGACATGGAAGAAGACAACAATGTTCCTATCATCCTGGGGAGACCCTTCTTGGCAACAGGGAAAGCACTAATTGATGTCCAGAAAGGAGAGTTAAAGTTGAGGGTACAAGGAGATGAAGTTGTATTTAATGTGCTCAAGGCTATGACTTACCCTACGACAACTGTTTCGCAATTGATGTGGTGGACCAGTTGGTGGAGACAAAGACGCACATTGAAGACCCTCTTAATCTGACTTTGGTACAAGAGGAGGTGGTGGAACAAGACGGTAAGGAAGATTATGAGTATGCTATGTGGCTCGACTCTTATGGACCTTTGAATAGAAGATACTATGAAGAGTTAGGAGTCATACCTACAAAGCCAGCCCCATCTACTGAAAAGCCTCCTCAACTAGAGTTAAAAGTCCTACCGAATCATCTCAGGTACGAATATTTGGGAGAAAATAAGACACTTCCTGTCATTGTGGCATCTTTCCTATCTTCTATAGAGACAGATAAGCTATTACGGGTTCTAAGGAAGCATAAGAAAGCCATTGGATGGACTTTAGCAGACATTAAAGGGATCAGCCCCTCAACTGTAATGCATAGAATCCTAATGGAGGAAGGAGTGAAGCCTACCATCGATGCACAACGAAGATTAAATCCACCAAGGAAGGAGGTTGTCAGAAAAGAAGTCTTAAAGTGGTTAGATGCTGGGGTAGCGTATCCTATTTCAGATAGTAAATGGGTAAGTCCAGTCCAGGTTGTTCCAAAGAAAGGAGGGATGACGGTGGTAAAGAATGAAAAGAATGAGCTCATCCCAACCAGAACTGTCACAGGATGGAGAATTTGCATAGACTACCGGAAACTCAACAAAGCCACGAGAAAAGATCACTTTCCACTCCCATTCATTGACCAGATGTTAGACAAGTTGGCAGGCCAAGAGTATTACTGTTTCCTTGATGGGTATTCAGGGTATCACCAAATAGCTATAGCACCGGAAGACCAAGAGAAAATGACATTCACATGTCCATATGGTACTTTTGCTTTTCGACGAATGCCATTTGGGCTGTGTAATGCTCCAGCAACATTCCAGAGGTGTATGATGGCCATATTTTCAGATCTAATAGAGAAATGCATCGAGGTGTTTATCGATGATTTTTCAGTATTTGGTTCATCATTTGACCAATGTCTAAGCAACTTGGAATTGGTACTAACTAGGTGTGAAGATTCTAATTTGGTGTTGAACTGGGAAAAATGCCATTTCATGGTTACGGAAGGAATAGTGTTGGGACATAAGATCTCAAAAGAAGGTATTGAGGTTGACAGAGCCAAAGTATCTACAATTGAGAACTTGCCCCCTCCAGTTTCAGTTAAGGGAGTTCGAAGCTTTTTGGGTCATGCCGGGTTCTACAGAAGATTTATCAAAGACTTCTCCAAAATTGCCAAACCTTTATCTAATCTTCTCGCTAGTGGAGTACCTTTTGAATTTGGGAAAAATTGTCTTGAAGCATTCCAGATTCTCAAGGATAAGTTAATCTCAGCACCGATCGTGACTACACCAAATTGGGAATTACCTTTTGAAATCATGTGTGATGCAAGTGATTATGCGATTGGAGCAGTGTTGGGACAACGGGTTGACAAGGTATTCAGAACTATTTACTATGCAAGCAGGACCTTGAATGATGCTCAACTGAATTACGCTACTACAGAGAAAGAGATGCTGGCTATAGTGTTTGCATGTGACAAATTCCGACCCTACTTGATTGGCAATAAAGTGATAGTGTATACAGATCATTTAGCAATCAAATACTTGATGACTAAGAAGGATGGCAAACCAAGACTAATTCGATGGGTTCTTCTTTTGCAAGAATTTGATCTAGAAATAAAAGATAAGAAGGGTACGGAGAATTTAGTGGCAGATCATTTATCAAGGTTGGAACTTGAAGAGAATCAGAATACAAAGGAGGTTCAGATTAATGAGGACTTTCCTGATGAGCAACTATTTCTCTTGAATTCTACTGTACCTTGGTTTGCTGATTATGTGAACTACTTGGCTGCGGACATTATACCACCAGACTTGACAAGGCAACAATTGAAGAAATTCTACTCCGAAGTCAAAAACTATTATTGGGAGGAGCCTATCCTCTATAAGCATTGTGCTGACCAGATTATTAGAAGATGTGTGCTAGAAGAGGAGATGTTTTCCATATTAACTCATTGCCATAGCTTGCCATGTGGGGGACACTTTAGTGGGAATCGAACTGCTGCAAAGATTTTACAAAGTGGATTCTTTTGGCCTACTTTATTTAAAGATTCTCACCAATTTGTCCAATCATGTGATCGTTGTCAAAGAACTGGGAATATCTCGAGAAGGAATGAAATGCCTTTGACTGGAATATTGGAAGTGGAACTTTTTGATGTTTGGGGCATTGATTTCATGGGACCTTTTCCGTCATCTTACAACAATGCCTACATACTACTAGCTGTGGATTATGTCTCCAAATGGGTAGAAGCAGCAACAACACATTTGAATGACGGTAAAACAGTGCTCAACTTTCTTCAGAAAAATATGTTCACTCGATTTGGAACGCCTAGAGCAATTATTAGTGATGAAGGGAGTCACTTTTGCAACAAACAGTTTGAAGCTCTACTTGCAAGATATGGAGTACGCCATAGAACTGCACTCCCTTATCATCCTCAGAGTAATGGGCAAGCAGAAGTTTCCAATAGGGAGATTAAATTAATTCTGGAGAAGACGGTTCAACGGTCAAGGAAAGATTGGGCTAAGAAGCTGGATGATGCATTATGGGCTTATAGAACAGCGTTCAAAACACCAATAGGAATGTCTCCCTATCGGTTGGTCTATGGTAAGGCTTGTCATCTTCCAGTGGAATTAGAACACAAGGCGTTCTGGGCCATGAAGACATTAAATATGGACTTGGCGGCAGCAGGAGAAAAGAGGTTGTTACAACTTAATGAGATGGATGAGTTTCGTAACGAGGCTTATGAAAATGCCAAGATCTATAAAGAGAAAACTAAAAGATGGCATGATAGACACTTAGCCAGAAAAGAGTTCCAGCCTGGCCAACAAGTTCTATTATATAATTCCAGATTGAAGCTTTTTCCTGGAAAATTGAAATCAAGGTGGTCAGGACCGTTCACTGTGGTTCAAGTTTTCCCATATGGCGCGGTAGAAGTTAAAGGAGAAAAACCAGAGACTTTCATAGTCAATGGTCAACGATTGAAGCCTTATTTGGGAGGCCATATTAATGAAGCCAAGAAAGTTATTCAATTGGTGCCTCTGTAAAGGGGACCTTCAGCATTTTAAATTATTTATTGGTAGTTTTGTTTCTTAGTAAACTTTAGTTTTAAATTTCACATTCTTAGTTAAAAAAAAATAAATAATAAATAAATAAATAAAATAAAATAAAAAGCTGTGTAAAAACCGTGGAAATCGTGAAAACTAGTCAATTTAATTAATTTTTAGTGTTTAGGAAGAATTCTTTAATCTTTAACCCTGCAGAACTACATTTCGTATGAAGGAAGCACACGGGCCGCGGCATGCTAAAACACGGGCCGCGGCATGCCCCACTTAGAAGATACCTGGAAGGAGACACGGGCCGCGGCATGCTCCACCCTTCATTTAGCATGCCGCGGCACGCTAAGCACAAATCAGGGGAAAAAGAGCTTCGTCCCCAATGAAATTTTAAAAAATTTCTTTTCTTTTTCCAGCAACGAACCAGCCACGAAAAAGAGACGAAAAACACCCTCAAAAATCCTATTTTTTCCATTTTTTCTCCATCAAAACACCAATTTTGTTCACCAATCATTATCATTATCATCCACAACCAAAACCCAACCACCAATTTCAGAGAAGATCATTGGGAAATCCGGGGTGCAACAAGATTTTATTCTTCAAGTAAGTGTTTTTTCATTACAGTGGTGTTTTAAGAGTAATTAGTTTGGATTGTGTGTTATTGGATTATTGTGGAGAAATATATTGGCTGCTGGATTGTTGTGGAATTATTGTTGGGATTTCATTTGAGTTTTTGTTAGAAAATAATTTGGGAAAAGAGGAAAATACAGGGGAGGTGCTGCCCAAAATTTTTTTTTACACTAAAATTATTATTGGCTAATTGATTGGTATGGCAACCAAAAGAGTAAAAACACGAGCTAACCGCTGCATGCAAGGTTCATCATCACATACTCCTAATCTTCAAGATGATCAAAATCAACAACTTACAAGGTTTGTGAATAACCCAGCGGCTAAAAGATATGAGAAGTTGATTAAGAGGAGTATAATTCGGGAAAGGGGGTTTCAATATCAAGATACACCTTTTGAGCGTGATTTGGGGTATGAAGTAATTAGAGGGGAGATTGCCCGACGGCAATGGCAGAAATTCTGTGATGCAGAGCATGTTGGGAAAGCTAATCAAAATATAGTTTGTGAATTTTTTGAAAATTACCCATACAAAGGGGGCAACAACACTGTTTATGTTCGGGGAGTAAGTGTCTCAGTCACTGTAGAATCCATCAACAATTTTTTAGCCTTCCTACCCTAAGTGCAGATCAAGATGAAAGAAGGATAGCACTTGATAGAGAGGTCTTATCTGATGTTGCAATTGCCCAAGAGTTGGGGCAGGAGGGCACTCGATTTCATGTTGAAGGGAATCAGAACCAAAAGTTCCTTTACCGGTGGCAACTCAACCCAGAAGCCAGAGCCTGGACATATTTTGTTAACTCTAGAATACTGCCGACGTCACACACTTCATCCTTAGACTATGAGCGATGCGTCATAGTTTATGCTATTATGGCTAGAATGACATTCGACATTGGTTGGGTTATCTTGAGAAACGTCAACCATTTTGCTGAGATGAAGACAACAGCGGGTCCGGTGCACAGTGCCCTAATCACTGCCTTATGCTTGCAACAGGGTGTTCCTGAGATTGAAGGAGACGTCTTAAAAGCGCCCATGCAGACCATCTCTCGCCGGATCTACTATGACTTCCCTCTTGCCTCATTAGAGCCGCCAGAAGAAGCACGCAAACGCCAAAAGGGTGATGCTGATGTTGAGGAGGAGGACGCAGCAGGCGCTGGCACCAGTGCATCAGTGCCACCTATGTCCCAGCCTGAGCCACCATTGGACACCCACACCCAGGGCACTAATGATAGACTGGATCACCTCATAAGGCAAAACCATTATCTGGTTCAGTCTAACCAGTATCTTGTTTAGGCTCATCAAGCACAAGCTGCGTATTACAATGCATATCTTGAGCAGCAACATCATTTTGCTCAGAGACAAGTCCAAGAATTGAATTCTGCTTTTTCGAGGTGGACAATGAACTCAGAGGATGCTGACCATTTCTCGCAGCCCCCACCGTGGCAACCATACCAGCCACCACCACCTCCACCGCCATACTGATGTGGCGCTCAGGTAAGTTTCCTTTCTCTTTTCTTTTAATGTCACATTGGGGACAATGTGTCACTTTAGTTTGGGGGGGTTACTTAAAATTTTTTTATTTTATTTTAGTATTTAGTTTTAGTTTTTAGTTTTTTATTGTTTTAAAACTAGGTAGATAGCATGATTTGAAAAGTTCACTTATTTTCGGAACATCCGTGTGCTTGGTGATATTACATTCTTGACTAATTTCAATTTTATACTCGAAAGAACATGGAATTATATTAGGTAATTTGCTAGTGATTAAATTATTTTATGTATGCTGATTGTGGAATGTGGAAAGTTGTTTGAAATAAATTCTAGAACTTGCTTGCTTGCTATTTGAGGCGAAATAATAAATTATGAATGACTAGGAAAGTGATTTAGGCATTCTTTTGGATCGATTGTGTCTTTCAAGCCATCCTTGTAATTTTTATCCTAGTTACCCTTTTTTGAGCCTTAACCTATTCTTTGTTCTACACATATTGAGCCTAAAAAGATAAACCCATAAATATCCAAAATATTCAACCCTAATTATACCGTAAGTAGATCGTTAGTTTGGGGGAATTTGGATGGGAAATTTGTTGTATGTTTGTGGAAAAGGTGTGAAAATTGAGAGAATAAAAAAAAAAATTAATTGGCAACAACTTGAAAAAAAAACAGAAAAGAAAAAATCTGACGACCAATGTCGAGAAAAAAAAAAGATAAAGATAAAGTTGTTGCAACCTTGTTGAAAATAATAATATCTCTCATGCAATTAGAAGAAGGGGTATTGGGATTGTGTGAAAAATATTTTGGGTGACATGATTGGAGAAGCTTATGGTATAGACAAGCCTAAATGACCATTTCAACTACCTTTACCCTAAGCCTAACATTACAAGCCTAGAAAGACCTTCTGATTCTTGGTTGTGCATTAATCTATATTAGTGGAGCATAGTAAGTATTGCAAGCATATGGAATTTTGGGTTAGTGGATTGATGATTGTAATTGGCATGCATAAAGTGGTTTAATTGTTAGTTAATTGCATTCTATGGTTTCATGAGCTAAATGAAAATAAATTGAAATCTGTCAATGATGTAATTGAACTGAAATTCTGGATTATATGTATAAGCGAAATTTTTCATAATCATGTTATTGAAGCTACTTGAAATTTCTCATGTTTTGGAGATTGACTTGTTTAGTGAGTGTTTTACTCGAGGACGAGTAAAAGCTTAGTTTGGGGGAATTTTGTTAGGATATTTTTAGTATTTAATTTAGGTTAATTTTAGCACATTTTTCGGTTTAATTTAAATTATGGTTGGAGCATTTTTACGCGTTTATCTTTTAGTTTTGCAGATTTAAAATAGATGAAGAGTTAGAAAATATCAGAAGAAAAAGGATAAAATATCGAATGAAAATATCGTGGTGGAAAATATCAGAATTAAATTCGGAAAAAGATAGAAACAAGTGGAAGTTGGGTGCAGAGATCCACACGGGCCGCGGCATGGTATTAGCATGCCACGACCCGCCTACTTGGAAGAAGTCCACGGAAGCAATCACATGGCCACACGGGCCGCGGCATGGATTTAACATGCCGCGGCCCGCCTCTTTGTCAACAGAGAGAAATATCTGGAAAAAGCTGGCGTGAGATTTTTCAAATAATTCAAATCCGAATGGAATTTAAACAATGCGGTTTTCCACCTTTTGAGGGACCTGAATACCTATAAAAAGAGCAGTAGAGAGTTGATTTAGGCAAGCAATTTCAGAGAGAAGAAAGTGAGAGTTCAGATACAGAGTAGAGAGATCAGCTGCAATATTGAAGACATACTGCTCAGGGTTTTTCAGCATTCTTCTTTTCTTCTCTTCTGTATTTTTCATCTCTTTTCTATCAGTTAATATGTGTATTTGTGTTTCATGAACATGAGTAACTAAACACTTTAATTAGGGTTAGATGGATATTGTTTGATATTGTTTGTGGTTTTAATATGATTAATTTCCCCCCTAATTTCTATGTATTCTATTTTATTTGTGCTTAATTACTTTTAATTGTCTGGCCACCAATTAACTGTTTATGATTTTGATGCGAGATCTGAGAAGTGAGTGTCAAATATGCTATAGTAGAATAGAACTGAATTTCGATATAGGACGAGAGTACCTATATGGTTTAGATAACTTATAGGGTTTCTGTGTTTAATGCCTGTTGCATGTTAAATTTATCACGAGAGTAGAAAGTTTGCATGTAATTGAGGTTTATATATCTGAGAAGACTATAAATTACCTTAGTAAACCTGCTATTGCATTGGAATTAGAAAAATAATCATATTAGACCATATTCAATAGAAACAATTGAAATCGACACCCTAGTTTATTAACTATTAATTTTCTCGAATCGTTGCTTCCAACTCTTTTTCTTATACTTCATTGTTTTTTTTTTTTCTATGTTTTATTTAAGCGAATAGAAGTAAAAGTTTAATTTCAACGTACTTAACTACACTCCCTGTGGGATCGACCTCACTCCTAGTGAGTCTTCTACTTGAAACGATACGTACACTTGCGTGTGCTAAATATCGCAACAGCGGGAAAAGAGTTTTATTGCTTTCTTGACGGATATTCGGGTTACAATCAAATTTTTATAGCACTAGAAGACCAAGGAAAAACCACCTTCACTTGTCCATATGGCACTTTTGCCTTTAGGAGGATGCCATTTGGATTGTGCAATGCTCCCGCTACTTTCCAAAGGTGTATGATGGCTATTTTCTCGGATATGGCTGAGAGTATTTTAGAGATATTCATGGATGATTTCTCTATTTACGGGGACTCATTTGGGGTTTGTTTGGAGAATTTGGAAAAGGTGTTAGCAAGATGTGAAGAAACCAACTTGGTGCTAAATTGGGAGAAATGTCACTTCATAGTTCAAGAGGGTATTGTTTTGGGTCACAAAGTGTCTAGAAAGGGGATAGAAGTTGATAAGGCAAAGCTGGAAGTCATTGAGAAAAAAAACTATAGCTATATCGTCTTCTCCAGCTCCGACCTCACGCAATTGATTCCTCTTAAACACTCGCTATCCTGATCATTGCTAAATCATCTGCAAGTTCTCTGACCCAAAGTTCATCTCCTTGGTTTGAAAAATCACAGATCTAAACGAAAACCAAAAGGACTAATCTTAGATCTGAACCAATTCAAAATTCAAACCATCCTCGTTTAGACCATCCAAAATTTTGGGGAATCCCCGTCGTTGATGAGGTTCATCGCCGAAAGGGTTGTTTGGCCTTGGAGGGACTTCGTAAAGTCTTCTTCTTCCTTCTCGCGTCATTTCCATTAGTTTTCCCATCTCCCTTGTAAGCTTTAATGGCGGATCGGAGATCCCGCTTCATCGCTAATGGAAAACATGGCCACCATCCAAAGACCCGTTGTCCCTATCATTGTCTCCGATTGTGATTGAAGGCCTCATGGTAGACACAGTTCAAAGGAAAGGACAAGAAGCGAAAGATGGGTTAATCATATATGTTTGTATATATATAGGTCTAGATTTTTTACTACAGATCTAACTTTAATTTTGTCCAAATTTTGTGGTGGATTTTTAATTTTTTTGACAGAAGGTAAATATTAGGTTCTTGACTATGGCTTTGAGTATATTTTTTTTTATTGATTTTTAGGGTATTTTTAATAGAAGGTAGAGGGCTTCTATGAGCTTGGGCTTCGTCCGACGTGGTATGGTGGTGGTGGTGGTCATGGCAGTGATGTAGTGGTAGTGGTGGCAGTAGTGTGGTTAGAAGAATGAGAGTGAAGAACATTTGAAGAAAAATATATGGAAAAAGAGAAATAGAGTTGGGGAAGAAGAAGAATAATAAAAAGGGGTTTTTTTCTATTTTAAGCTAAAATTACCTAAAATACACATTTATACTACTCCTAGAAAAAATAAACATTTATACTATCTAATATTTACAAAAATATTATTTTTAAAGTTTGGTATTTACAAAAATACTGTAAAGAAATAAGATTACACAAAAAAATGGACAAAGAGAGCGCGTGAAAGGCACACTCAACTGGGGAACAACATTCAAACTCATTTACGTAAGTGGGTCTGCAGCTACAATGTTGCAAAGGCTGCCACGTGGAAAACATATCCTATTATTATTAAAATAAAATTGACAACTATGCTAGAAATTACCTTTGACAAAAAAAAAATTAAATTTATCTTTAGACACAAAAAAAAAAAAGGTTAAATTAAAAAAAATAAATAAATAAATAACAGAACAACATATATTATTAATTTAGGTATTGTCATGGACAATATGTCATGTCAATCACTGACATAATTTTTATTTTATAAAATATAAAAAATAATTTTATATTGTACTTTTTTAGCCAATTATAGAAGTAATAGCTTTATATCTGTTTTATTATTATTATTTTAATAATATATTTTTTTAGAGTGCATAAAATTAAATAAAAAGTAAAAAATAGATTTTTAAAAATATATATATGTATACAATCTCTAAGTATACATGATAATAAATAAACTAACATTACATATATTTGCAACCATAAAACAACTAAAAATATACTAAATACTAGACAACAGTGCTACATAATAACTTAGGCATAATATATTATGTCAACAATCTAAAATCTGCCAAAAATAACATAAAAACAATATTATACATATCTATTTATTTTTATCTTAGTTGAGCAATTTAATAACAATTAATAATTTAAATAATAATGAGTAAATAATTAGTCAACAACTCTAATATAAAGTATCAATAATTAGGTATCAACACATTACATTAACTCAAGATAAACTCAAAAACAACACACAACTAAATTAAGTTTAAAAGAAACTACAAAATACTTGTGTAACAACTGAAAAGTATATGAGGATTTTCTCATAAATATATTTTTTAAAATATTTTATTTACATTTTAACAATTCATATTTTTTTATTTGCAAATTTAATTTTTTAAATACATTTTTAAAGTTTTAAAATTACAAAGACTTCTCATTTGAAAATAACATTGGGGAAAAACAACGAATAAATAACATGACATCAAATGCATTACAACATCCAAATCAACCTAAAATCAATTATAAATAAACTATAAAACAGCAACAAAACAACATCGAAAAATAACTAAAAATATAGTTCGTTGTACACATTCTAGTCTATTTTATAAATATTTTTAAATATTGTGATAATCTTTTCAATGTTATTTTATAGTTTATTTTGAGTTGATTAGTTGATTTGCATATAGTTAATATCTTATTTTTTTTAGTTGTTTTTCGATGTGTATCTTCATTATAATATAGTTCAACAATACAACTATAAATTACTTATTTTAACTCAATGTATTAAAAATATATATACTTGATTAGAAAGAAGATAGACATCAAGTAAAAAAATATAAATATCATTATTTCTCTTTTGTTTGAACAACTAAATAATAACGAATAAATAATTAAACAACAACTTTATTTATAATATGCAAATCAACTCAAAAGAAACTTAAAAACAACACTAAAATAACCTCTTAATTACAAACGAAACTTGAAAACAACTACAAATCACGTAATACAACAATTTATTAATTTACTAACAAAAACAAATACTCAACTGAAAATCAGCTCATTTTAATAAAATATTTAACCAAATAACTAGATTTTAAAAATGAGTTTGATGCGATTTGTAATACATTGTTAGAAATTTTTTGAATAAATATTATCAAAAAAGTGTAATTAAAAAAAAGTGTACTTTAAATATAATAATTTATTTTATAAGTAAAAGACTTTTAGATTATTCTTTCTTAGCAACTAAATAACAGCAAAAAAGCTACTAGACAACAACACTACTTTGAAACGTACAAAAATTAACTAGGCATCAATACATTTTTTTTTGGCTGTTGACAATCTTAAATGTAAAATAAATAAAAAATAATACAACAACAATCTTAATGTATTACCCATAATAAACTAAATATATATATATATTCATTTTCTCTTAATTAAACAACTAAATAACAACGAAGAAATAACACCAAAAATAATATTGGACAACAACACTACTATAATACATACGAACATCAACTAAGAATCAATACATTTTTTTTGACAATCTGAAAGGCACAAAAAAAAAAAAATACAACAACAATAATCTTAATATATATTCGCATGAAAAACTAAAAATATATACATATGTATTCGTTTTTTTTAGTTAAACAACTAAATAACAACAAATAAACAACTGTATGACAACTCTATTGTGATATGTAAATTAAATAGGCATTATAAAATAACCCCACTAATTGCAATCCAAGAAGAAAAAAAAAACACCAATAATCCATAAAATAAATTTAAAAGCAACTACAAAACAATTTTACACCAACTTAAAAAATATATATTTTTTTGTTAAACAACTTAATAACAATGAATAAATAACTCGATAACAACCACACTCTAATATAAAAATCAATTAGGCATCAACACATTGCAGTAACTTAGAAAAATACTACACAAACAATCTTAAAAATATTAAACAACTTAAAAGCAACTACAAATTACTTATATATCAACTCAAAAACATATGTACTTAAGAAAAACTAAACATAAATTTATTTATTAGTACAATTTGATTTGATATTTTATATTAGCAATTTTTTTTTATTCACTTGAATTTCTAGGAATTAGCAATAAGTTATTTAGGAGTTGTGTTAAGTGCATAAAAATGCATATTTATAAATGTAAGAATTCAAAATAAAATTAATTCTACTTTTTTTTTGATGAATCAGGTGATTTTCATTACTCCAAGAAAATTTGTACAACTCTATAGCATTCTCCAACTAGAGAATCTAAATATCTCTAATATTTACAAGGCTTCAAACCAAATTCTATCTATATTAGACACTTTTTTTTTGGCCAAATACAAGAAATTATACTCTTTGTAATATTCTTGACTTGTGCTATGATTGTATCGCTTCTTACAACTTTTTCCTCCCAAAAAATGAAGTTTCGGGAGCACCACAGTATGTATACTAAGGCTGCTAGTGCAGCAGCCAAAACTCCTCGACGAATTTAATTATATTAACCTGATATAATTTTATTTGAAATGCTGAAATATTTTTGTAAGAAAATTAATTTTGTGGCACATTTGAAAAAAATGGAAAAGTGCAAATGCTATTTTTAAAAATAAAATAAAAAGATGTATTTATTTTTTATTTTGGCAAAAAATAGTAAAATTTTAAATTAAAAATAATTTAAGTAAGATCTTGGTCAACATAAAATAATATTTTATTAATGAAAGATAAATTTAATTTATATTAGTTCTTGTATTATTTGAAATAAGTAATTATTTGGCCAAATTATTTCTTTTTTCCTTATTTCTTATGCTAAAAACTGTTAGTCCTTTAATTGGTATTACATTTGTTTTTTTTTTATTTTTTATTTATTTTTTTGTTTAAATTTATCTAAGCTTGAAAGATACATTTCATTTTTTAAAAAAATTAAATAAATAAAATAACCTCCAAATGTGCCAAATGGCGTGTCAACCTTCTACCACTAGCAAGTGGACCCTACCTAACCCATCACATTTTATGCTGAATCCGTATAAAAGAAAAAAAATCTGTGAGTCAAAGTAAAAATGTAAATAGATAAAGTTTTTAGTTAGTTTGTGTAAATATTCCTAATAAAAATGGAAAAAATAAAATAAAATAAGTAATTTAATTAGTTTTTTAAATAATTTATTTTTGTTTTTTTAACGTTAAATTGGATAACTTGCGAAAATTGTCACCTATTTTTTTGAAGTTAGGAATTTATCTACATCCAACTAATTTTTCGAGAATCTATACCGCAATTTTCCGTTTTAATTTAAATATAACAGACTGAGACATTTTGTGCCATAAGAGAAATGATAAATGTAAAAGCTTTCGCTCCAATGTTGGCATATTTAAAATGCACCGATTTGAAAAACACTATCCGACATATCAAACTATAATTATTTTTGTTTTCAAGCATTCTTTTGTAACTATTCATTTAAGATGGTGGTGTAGGATTTTGTAAACCCAACTAAAGCTATTGGAATGTTATATTCCTATAATTTCAGCCCAATAGATATCTGCCAAAATGGAGGGTTAACATCTTGTTTCCTTCTCTTTCATGCTATATATCAGTCCAACTAGATGAGAAGAATCGACAATGTAAAAATTATTGGCATAAAAAACCTTAGTGATGGCAAATTCATCAGAAGGAACTGACCTAATAAGGACGACACTATATGGAGGGCGTACATTATGGGCAGTAGTGAAAAGATGACTTACCAAAAAACAAATGAAATGAAATGAACTGAACCACCATCACTCATTCATACGCCCTCCCCTCGCATGAAGATAAGATTATTAACGAGCTTCTTACACGTGGCATCCTCATAATTGTGGTTGATGATAATTATTTTCTATGCATATGCTATTGGTCTAATATTAACGTAATATCTTCATCAAAGTAAACCAACGGTCAAGATTAGAAGAAATCCGAGCAGAAGGAATTGTGTCCATAAGATGTATGATATGTTATTGGATCATTATATATAGAGGGGGGTAAGGTTCCCATATGCGCAGAGCAAGGGAGCACAGAACAGAGAAAGGCAAAGAAGAAGTTAAAAAAAAGTAATAGAGAAGGCATATTAAGCTATGGCTTCTTCAATGATGTCTTCTGCCACCGTCGCCACCGTAAGCCGTGCCAGCCCAGCACAGGCCACCATGGTCGCACCCTTCACTGGCCTCAAATCTGCTGCTGCTTTCCCCAGCACCAAGAAAGCCAACAACGATATTACCTCCATCACCAGCAACGGTGGAAGAGTTCAGTGCATGCAGGTATGATGAAGATTTTTTAATTAAAAAAATTATACAAAGGCTAATTTTGTTTATAATTAGTTAATTGAAGTAATTAATTAGTGATATATATTTGTGAACAAATTTTATTAAAAAGGTATGGCCACCAAGGAACGTGAAGAAATTCGAGACCCTTTCCTATCTTCCACCACTTTCAGTTGAGTCATTGCTTAAGGAAGTTGAGTACCTCCTAAGAAATGGATGGATTCCCTGCTTGGAATTCACTATCGATGTAAGTAAAACTGATGGTTATTAGTTTATTAATTAATTAGTCTCCGTAATTGTAATTATTACATTTATTATTTGATAATTAATGAATATATACATGTATATAGGACCCTTTTGTGTCCCGTGAGAACAATAGATCCCCAGGGTACTACGATGGACGTTACTGGACCATGTGGAAGCTGCCCATGTACGGATGCACTGACGCAACTCAGGTGATTTCTGAGGTTGAGGAGGCGGCGAAGGAGTACCCCGACGCACATATCAGAATCATTGGCTTCGACAACAACCGTCAAGTGCAATGCATCAGTTTCATTGCCTACAAGCCCCCAGTCTAAGTCAAAAACTGTCGTTTTGTATAGCTAAGTAAAGTGGTTCATCACACCCTCTTCTGAGCTATATATTTATATATAAACAAAAGGGTCTACGGTCTCTCTGATTAAATTTGTATTTAGGCTTTTGAAAGATCCTTTTATTTTCTTTCTTTTTTTTTCTTTTTTTTTGTTCTTTTTTAATGTTGGTACTTTAGATTTTTGGATCGGAACAGTTCGATCGTAATTTGCTTTTTGAATTTCTGTTCCTCGAACTTTAAATGTGGTCGAGAATTTACCATTAATAATAAGCATCTTACTCTCTGTTTTTTTGCTCCGAAAATCAATCATAAAAAATAATTGGTTGAAATGATCTATCGCATAAGTATATGTCATATTTTTCTATAATTTATGTGTACAATATTATGTACTATCATAACATGATCAACTTTTATTTTTAAAATAATAATATATAATATAGTTTTTTAAAAAATAACTAACTTTTAATCATAAAAATATCAAAAATAACATTTGCAGAAAATAGGTGATATTTAAAAACTATCATATAAACAAAAATTTGGTTGCTAATCCATAGCCCTATCTACTATTCTTACTGTTGCGGTTTCTAAAATCGACGCATGTCCACCGACGCGAACATAATACCCGTCCCTCTTTAATAGTCGTCATTGCTATGCAACCCTTTAAAACCAGCAGCTATAGCGTAAAAATCAAATTTTCTATTATAATTGTCGATTTTAAATCAACACTATAAAAAAAAACTCTCAGCTCTAAGATATTTTTCAAATTCAATCAACAACAACATTAATCCAACATTTATACGGTAAAGACTCAATTTTTGACGGAGTCAAAGTTAGATATACATAAAATAATAATAAAATATATTTGTATATAAAAAAATAAAAACAATCAAACTTTTTCCCCCATATCTCTCTCTCTCTCTCTCTCTCTCTCTCTCTCTCTCTCTCTCTCTCTCTCTCTCTCTCTCTCTCTCTCTCTCTCTCTCTCTCTCTCTCTCTCTCAAACCATAACAAAAGGAAACCCACAAATCCCATCACCGGCAGACTCCGGCAACCCATCTCTGGCCACTGTCTGGCCCCACGCACCTGACCAACTGAAACCCCAAGTGCCGGCGACCTCAACCCCCAAGCGACGTCGCTCCTTTCACCGCTGTTAGCTCGAGATCGCAAGTCAAAGTTTGGCGGTTCAAACGTTGAACGGATTTCCCGGCCACCTCTTGTGTTTGTTTGACGAGCTGTCTTCACCACTAGACTTAGCTCGACGAGAAGAACAACCTATACTAAGCTATTTTGCCCAACTCTCTACTTTTTCCGGTAATATTTTTGTAGCTCCACCCCTTTCCAATAATTTTTCGGCGATATCGTGTACCATTTTGACAAACGGCTGGCATGGGTGTGATCTACTCGTCGAGGTGGTCGTTTCGATATATACTACCCCAATTTTCGGTGATGTTTTTGGTATACTAATTTTACCGCCACCGATAGTTAATGTGCACCGCTTAGGTGAGGCTTTGGAACTCCAAATTTTAAATATAGTCATATTATATGTCATTGGACTCGATTTTGAATGTAGAATTCAATGATAATATTTATTTAGCCATTTGATGATATAGGTGAGAGCAATATCTAAGATTGGACTAAGAAATTAGAGCTCGGGACTTGAGAGCTTAAGATCGCCTTTTAGAAAAAATTTAACGACTTGGGAGAGGTAGGGACTGAACTTGATTATTGGACTTAATTTTTATATGTGTTGTATAACATTAGGCATATTCTAAATTTTTATAATTTGCGAATTATTTTAAAAATTGAAAACTTAATTTGCATATTTTTCTGGACTGTTCTAAGGCACTGAGTGCCAAATATATTTTTGTGTACAAATATTTATGCAGGTTATGATTTTTAGGTTTATTCAAAATACAGTTGTTATGCTGCCAAATTTTCTAGAACATAAAAAATAATATGTTCTTTTGTTATGCTTATTATTTGTCTGCTTTGGTTATACTGATGAGAGCCATGTTGATCATGTTCGGTACATATTGTTGTTTCAAGACCTAGTCTCTGTGTCATCATAGGTAGATTAGGTGTGCACTAACCTGTAGGTGAAAGACCTAGAATCTTTATAGGGAGTGAATTAAATTTGAGCCCCGGTATTATGGTGGATATCAGGTGCGACTACCCAGTTTTGGATGTCGTTTTCTATGATTGGTATTGAGAGCTAGGGGTGTAGTGGACGGTGTGATATGCATTTGACGTTTGATTTGTGATTATTTGTGGTCTCTCTACTTTATTTATACATTTTGATACTAGTGATGAGATATTTTTTTTACAAAGCTAATCATGCAGGAATTTTATTAAACAAGGGGTCCTTTGATATTAGTTGTTTTCCTACTGGGCTTTATAAGCTCACCCCCTATTTTCTCCCATTTCAGGAACTCAGTTTGATGCTAGTGGATGAGGATGGTATCGTTGAGGAGGAAAGTCGTTATTAGTTTAGTCTTATTCTACTCTTTAATCTTCTAATGAAACTGATTTTATATTTAAGCTGAAATGGATGGTCTGGATGACTTAAATTAGCTATGTACTAGTTAGAAATGAGGAATGATGGTCTGATAGAGTATATCTATAACTTGTTGACTGTAAAGTCTTAAGCGAGACACGAATGTACAAACTATTAATTTGCATATTGACGAGAAACCATTTCGTATATGAAGACACAATCATAAGGATGACATCGGTAATATAAAGCGAGGCAGCAACCTCACTACGTATAAAGAGAGACGAGACATGTTGACTATTAGAACACTTAGTGTATAATATACATTATAAAAACTAAGCAGCGAGGCATCCATCTTGCTATAGGAAGGCATAGTCATGGTACCTTCACTAATCAGCTTCACACATCTTACAATGAGATCCACTACTCCGTCAAGTCAACTCTCTCAAATAGAAACTGACATTCAAATGATGTTGATGTTGGGTTTTATGCCCTAAATAAAACTCATTTCAATATAATCAGATTTACTTATTAATATAGATCAGAAATAACATTTAATGTTGCCTGGTTCACATGATTTATTTCATGATTATATGTACATAATGTATAAATCCATCTGAAACCCTTTTCACATACTTGATCCTGTTTATTGTGCCGTCAACACATTGGAAAGTCAACATGACTATGTGAATAAAGTTTCCTAGATTTATCAGACATAGGGTTTTACTGATATGATAATCTACAACAGAGTTTACTTGCATTTGGAGGAGTGCTATGTTCTTTCCAGAGCATTGGTTAAAGTAAAGCTCAGGTTGGATGCATGGAGTATGCATCGGAAGGGACCGATATTGAACTTTGACTTAGATTTATTAAACTTACCGTAATATCTATTCAAGTCAATATCGCCTAGTTGATCCTAGATCAAATGATCTTAATCATGTTATGATTAGGCTCAATCTCGAGAGGCTATTCGTGTTCTTTGATTTGTTAGTTAAGCCTACTTTTAGGTCAGGGTGATACGTACATTTTGGGAACACGGTAGTGCAATTGAGTGGGAGCGCTAACATAAACATGGAATCTATAGCTTCTATCTGGCGAATAGTAAGTAGAGGATGATCTCCTTCGAGCTTGACCAAACGAAAATAAATGGTGGAGATCTCATTTCACATAAGCTGAAATATCATTTATACGGGGTTAAGTGTTTTAAGGATAAAATACATTGTAGGGTGTAATGGTAATCTAATCCCTTTACAGTGTAGATCATTCATATAGAGGATCATTAATCACATTAGGATTATAACAATGGATAACTAATGATGCGTCTATATGGTGGAACATATAGAGCATTCTATATACTGAGAGTGCAATTCTGAGTTCTATGCGTGGATTCAACGAAGAATTAATAAGTTAGTGAATTTTAGTGCTAAATTCTTGATCTACTTATTGGAAGCTCGGTTATATAGACCCATGGTCCCCGCACTAGTTGAGATAATATTGCTTGTAAGACTCATATAATTGGTTTTGATTAATCAATTATAATTCTCAATTTAAACTATGTCTATTTGTGAAATTTTCACTAAGTAAGAGCGAAATTGTAAAGAAAGAGTTTTAGGGGCATATTTGTTAATTATGATACTTTGTATGGTTCAATTAATAAATATGATAAATGACAATATTATTTAATAATTATTTATAGTTATTAAATAGTTAGAATTGGCATTTAAATGGTTGAATTTGAAAATTGACGTTTTTGAGAAAATCAGATGCAGAAAAGATAAAACTGCAAAATTGCAAAAACCTGAGCCTTCTCTCTCCCTATCTGGCCGACCACTCCCTCTCTCTTTCTTCCCTCTTGAATTTCGAAATTCTTAGTGTAAGAGTAGTGCCCACACACAGCAAGTCATACCTCAACCATAGTGAGGAAGATCGTGAAGAAATACTTTCAGCAAGAAGGAGTTTTAGCACTAAAGAAGGAGAGAAAGAGATCCAGGTTCAGATATTGATAATGCTCTGCTACAGAAAGGAATCAAGGGCTAGATATCTGAACGGAAGGAGTCATATTATTCCGCTGCACCCAATGTAAGGTTTCCTAAACTTTATACGTGTTTATTTCATCGTTTTAGAAAGTTCATATTTAGGGTGTTAATCAACATACTTGTGAGTAGATCTAAGATCCTGGTAAAATAATTTCCAACAGTTGACTGTTGAAGTTCACCTTGTCACCCAGAACTGCAATTGTCAGATGGAGCGTTATGTCTTCAATAGCAGAAACAACGGTATTTACATTATCAATCTCAGAAAGGCATGGGAAAAGCTCTAGCTCTCTATTAGGATTATTGTTGCTATCCCAGCGAGGTGACCCAGTGAGATACACTTTGCAGCGTATCTAAAGCCACGTCAACATTGACCCGGTAAAAGCGGAGAAATCACAGTTGTGTGATTTTTAAATAATAACCGCATTTATTTTACGTGGGACGTAATCAAATTCCATAATTTCAAGAAAATATTGTTGTGGGATATTAATCTGATTGTAATTAACTTCCTCCCTATGTAACTATAAATAGGGGCAGGATACACTGAAAAAAGGGACGGGAAATCCTTTAGAGAAAGAACCCTAGTTTTGTATCAGAGAAATATAATAAGATAGACTTGTGGACTATGCAGAATTTTAACTGCAAAACCACTTAAAAAACTGTGTTATTTCTTCTTCTTTTATTATTATTATTTCTGTGCAAATCCATCACAAAATAGGTTTTAATATAGTTAATGAAAATCTGCGTTAACAAGTATTATTTTGGCATTTTATTGCCTTATTAAATCTATCTATTCGGTGACTACATAATTGTGGGGATATTAATATTATTCTTTTATATTGATGAGTGGTCCTGATTTTGTTACTAATATTTTCTTATTAATGTAGGAGTTAATCCATTACTTTTAAATTAGTATTTTGTGATATAAATTAAAGGATCATTTATAAACTTTATCTTCCTAGAAGGGTCAAAGTGTGACCTTTGACCACCCAAGTTATGGATATTACATATCTGCCACGGCCTAGGGCTCGGGTCATGACATATATAATCCCATAACCAACGCCAACAACAATATAATACAATAATAATAAGATTTGAGATGAACCACCACCTCACCAACACATCACTACCACAATTATCGCGCCCCTAAGAAAAATTACAAAACCAAAGAGAGAGCTGAGTGATAGGGAGACCGATCGATATATATATAGAGAGATCGAAAGAGAGTGCGCGATAGAGAGAGATCAAAAGAGTGAGAGAAGAAAATAACTTACTGTCATCGTCAAAGCTGTAAGGTAGATCACGTGACTGGGAGCTTGACGAACGGAGGAGGAGCCTTTGATATCGTCACGAGTGAAGATTAGATCCTTTGAGGTAGCTCGCTCGTGATTATAACGAATGGAGGAGTCTTCAATCTCGGGATCACAAGCAGAGATTAGAACGAAGCAGAGATGGAAAAGAGATGAGAGGGACATAGAAAGAGGAATGAACGAGGGCGATGAGAGCCTTCTGTCTCGCCATTCGGTATATAAACAGAGATCAAAGCTCTTGAGAGAATGTTTGAGAGAGAGAGAGAGAGAGAGAGAGAGAGAGAGAGAGAGAGAGAGAGAGAGAGAGAGAGAGAGAGAGAGAGAGAGAGAGAGAGAGAGAGCAAATGTGATGTGAAATATTGGGGTATATACATAAAATGCAAGGCTATTACAGGCAGTTTTTAACAGTCATTAACGAATAACTGACTCTTATAAATTATCTTTTATTTCTTACCAAACTAGGACCCAGTGACGTATATAAACAACAAAACACACACATATAACTATTTTAAATAGACAAGAATATATTGTGAGTGTTAAAACTGACATAAATTCTAAACTATAGCTGTTAATTTTAAATAGTTACATAATTTTTTTACCCTTGATCAGTTCTCGGAAAAAATTAATTTTCTAATCTTTTCAAAAAATAAGAGCTAGCTATTTATTTCTTTTCAAAAAATAATGTATGGATCGTTATATGTATATTTTTAGTTATACATATATCGATATATATAAATAATATTTATTTAATGAAATGAATAAAGATAATAAATAATTTTTTTAAATTAAAAATCAAATATGAATTTGAATAAATAACTGAATGTTTATTTATTATTTATTTACTCATTTAATAATATTAACAATTATTTATATGAGATAATAATCTTAACATTTAATGTTGCATGGTTCACATGATTTATTTCATGATTATATGAACATAATGTATAATTCATTTGAAACCCTTTTCACATACTTGATCCTGTTTATTGTACCGTCAACACATTGGAAAGTAAACATGACTATGTGAATAAAGTTTCCTAGATTTATCAGACATAGGGTTTTACTGATATGATAATCTACAACAGAGTTTACTTGCATTTGGAGAAGTGCTATGTTCTTTCCAGAGCATTAGTTAAAGTAAAGCTCTGGTTGGATGCATGGAGTATGCATCGGAAGGGACCGATATTGAACTTTGACTTAGATTTATTAAACTTACCGTAATATCTATTCAAGTCAATATCACCTAGTTGATCTTAGATCAAATGTTCTTAATCCTGTTATGATTAGGCTCAATCTTGAAAGGCTATTCGTGTTCTTTGATTTGTTAGTTAAGCCTACTTTTAGGTCAGGGTGATACGTACATTTTGGGAACACGGTAGTGCAATTGAGTGGGAGCGCTAGCATAAACATGGAATCTATAGCTTCTATCTGGCGAATCGTAAGCAAAGGATGATCTCCTTCGAGCTTGACCAAACGAACATAAATGGTGGAGTACTCATTTCACATAAGCTGAAATATCATTTATACGGGGTCAATGTTGGAAATTATTTTACCAGGATCTTAGATCTACTCACAAGTATGTTTATTAACATCCTAAATAAGAACTTTCTAAAACGATAAATTAAACACATATAAAGTTTAAGAAACCTTACATTGGGTGCAGTGGAATATAATGACTCATTCCGTTCAGATATGTAGCCCTTGATTCCTTTCTGTAGCAGAGCATTATCAATATCTGAACCTGGATCTCTTTCTCTGAATCCTTGATGCTTAAACTCCTTTGCTGATGATCTTTCTTCACGATCTTCCTCACTATGATTGAGGTATTGCTTGATGTGTGTGGGCACTACTCTAATCACTAAGGATTTCGAAATTCAAAGGAAGAAGAAAGAAGAAGTGGTAGCTAAAGATAGGGAGAGAGAAGGCTCAGTTTTTCTGATTCAGAAGTAGTGTCAGTAAAAGGTCTTATTTTTCTGAAGCCTTCACTATCTATTTATAGCATTCCACTAGGGTTAGGTTTGAATTATATGGCATTAAAATAATGAAAAAATCAATTTAAAATACTACAATAGGTGGCCGGCCATACCTTTAGTGGATTGGGCCTTGCTTTTGTAATTTTGCAATTTTCACACTTTTTGTATCTGATTTTCTCAAAAATGCCAATTTCCTAATTCAACCATTTAAATGCCAATTCTAACTATTTAATAACTATAAATAATTATTAAATAATATATTCATTTATCATATTTATTAATTGAACCATACAAAGTATCATAATTAACAAATATGCCCCTATAAACTCTTTCTTTACAATTTTGCCCTTACTTAGTGAAAAATTCACAAATAGACATAGTCTAATTTGAGAATTATAATTGATTAATCAAAACCAATTACATGAGTCTTACAAGCAATATTATCTCAACTAGTGGGGGGACCATGGGTCTATATAACCGAACTTCCAATAAGTAGATCAAGAATTTAACACTAAAATTCACTAACATATTAATTCTTCGTTGAATCCACGCATAGAACTTAGAATTGCACTCTCAGTATATAGAATGCTCTATATGTTCCACCATATAGACACATCATTAGTTATCCATTGTTATAATCCTAATGTGATCAATTATCCTCTATATGAATGATCTACACAGTAAAGGGATTAAATTACCGTAACACCCTACTATGTATTTTATCCTTAAAACACTTGACCCCGTATAAATGATATTTCAGCTTATGTGAAATGAGATCTCCACCATTTATTTTCGTTTGGTCAAGCTCGAAGGTGATCATCCTTTTCTTACTATTCGCCAGATAGAAGCTATAGATTCCATGTTTATGCTAGCGCTACCACTCAATTGCACTACCGTGTTCCCAAAAAGTACGTTTCACCCTGACCTAAAAAGTAGGCTTAACTAACAATTCAAGGAACACGAATAGCCTTTCAAGATTGAGCCTAATCATAACAGGATTAAGATCATTTGATCTAGGACCAACTAGGCGATATTGACTTGAATAGATTTTAAGGTAAGTTTAATTAAATCTAAGTCAAAGTTCAATATCGGTCCCTTCCGATGCATACTCCATGCATCCAACCTGAGCTTTACTTTAACCAATGCTCTGGAAAGAACATAGCACTTCTCCAAATGCAAGTAAACTCTGTTGTAGATTATCATATCAGTAAAACCCTATGTCTGAAATCTAGGAAACTTTATTCATATAGTCATGTTTACTTTCCAATGTGTTGACGACACAATAAACAGGATCAAGTATGTGAAAAGGGTTTCAGATGAATCTATACATTATGTACATATAATCATGAAATAAATCATGTGAACCATGCAACATTAAATGTTATTTCTGATCTATATTAATAAGTAAATCTGATTATATTGAAATGAGTTTTATTTAGGGCATAAAACCCAACAAACTCCCACTTGCACTAATATAAAACAAAAAGTGCATTTCAAATAATCTCAACACCTCGATATACAAATCAAGTGTAGTAGTAGTAAACGCCTCGTAATAGGATCTGAAAGGTTGAATTAAACACAACCTTTTCTCCACCATTACTCTTCCTTTAATCACAAAATCATTGATAATGTGAAATTCCTCTCTATATGTCTACTCTCTTGGGATACTGGATTCTATACCTTTGGCAACTACTTTTGGTTAATCAGGAAATTAACACTAGTAGTTTAAGGCAATTTGGAATGGTGCCAAAGATGTATAGAACTTTCCTTAGACTGAATAAGTACCTTTCCTGAAGCTTTAACATTCAGTCCTTCTCTGTTAGACCTAGAGACTTCAGATAGGTTTTTACACTTCTCCAAAATCACTATTCCACCCCCAGAGTAATCACCATCTTATCAGAAAGATTTACTAGCACAAAGGCAAATTTCGAAATCTGATATGGTGTAGTCTAAGAGTTTTCAACACACCCTTATAGACTAACATATAGTTCCTCTTCTTAATCTTAAGATTTACTTGATTGTCTTCCAATGTTCTTCTCCTGGATAAATCTGATACCTACTCATTACTCCCACTCAACAGCAGGTGTCTGGTCTAAGGCATACAAAAGCATATCTAAGACCTCTCACTCTTGATATAAGAAATTCTTTCATGGCTTTATCTTTTCTGGAATAGTTGAGACTTTTCCTTAGATAAATAAAATCTATGTCTAAGAAGTTGTGAAGCTTCTATAGATTTCCACTAGAAAGAAAATGCTTCAGCATTTTACTAAAGTAAGTTGCTTGCATTAGAGTAAGTAATTACCAGGTATACCACAAGCCATAGGTTTAGATAAACTTAAACCTATAATACTAGGAACAGGAAGTTTTGTTAAGTCCATTGAATGGACTTATAAACGAAAATTTCCTTTTATGTCCTTGTAATAGAAAACTTTAGGTTATTCCATGTGAATGGATTAAACCATAGTTCTATTGGCTTTCTTCTTAGTTTCTTATCTTGACAATCCATTACTTGTTTAAACTCACAATGGATTTTAATCACTAGTGTCTCCCAAGTCATAAGAAGGTGAGTTCCTAGAAACTCTCCCACTACAACAAGGTACCATGAATTATGTCGAAGAAAACTAAATGGTATTGATCTCTTCGGTTGTGACAAGACAACAGAGGCAGTGGGATCATCATATGTTATATAAGATGATAGAACACTTTTGGAGTCAAGAAAAATATCTCCTTTATTTGCTACTTGTGTTTAGACTTAGTCATTTTCTTAGAAAAGTAGTGTTTGTTTGAACAAACACTTTCTTATCTATAGACAATGGGATGGTCCACCCCTAATCACTTAGAATAGCTAACAAACCATGGTTAACAGTTCTAGCTTTTCTTAAGATTTTGATTAGGTCATCCATGAATCTAGTAATGATTTACATTAAGTATACAACCATTACATCATTCTGAAATTGTATTACCATAGAAGGATTTAGGCAACGACTAGTAACTAATCATTAACATGCAACTCGAAATTTCTGGGGAGGTAAGTTTGGATATAATTCAAAAATCAATTTAATGATCTTTGAACTGCATATCTACTAACTATTTCTCCACCCCTATCAGTTCGCAAGATCTTTAACCACTTACCTTAATGGTTTTAACCATTGCTAGAAATTAATGAAAATTTTCAAACATTTCAAATTTCTTTGCTAAAAGGTATAATCTAGAGTTATTGTTTTAAGAATACAACGAAAAACTCATATCCACCCCTGAATGTACATCCATCTGCGAATGAGATGAACTACTTTCAGTGGATATAGGCATATTAACTCTTTGCAGAGATTGATCTTGTCAAATCCACTATGAACAAGATACAAATGCCATAGATAAAAAAAATGGTAGAGTCTTTGATGATATAGGTTTAGTTACACTAAAGAGTTCTTAGAATAGTGCAAGTGGATCCTGGTCACAGAATACCTAACTCATATTCCATACAGTTTTAATCCATTAATAGAAGATGGATATTAAACACTTGAGAAAGTGTAACTGTATTGTATTCTGGAATTAGAAATATAAGAAAATTTCTGTTTGGATTCTAAAATTAAAGTCAAAGACTTAAATTTATACCAAATATTATGAGTAATTCTATCTTGGACCACCACTACTAATACAAACTCTAAGTCAGATTTGCCCATACAAGTAGGAGATTTCTAAGATTGAGGATTTATATCAATTGGGAATATAATTTCGGGATTATAATCATATGCGTCATTTAATTTCTTAAGAGAAAATATAGAATGACATGAAATGATTTATAGACCATTCATCCAATGATATGTTTTGAAGCTAATTCGAAATGAACAAGCTAAGAGGAATTAGGATAATTTCGTTTATAAATAAGAATCCAACGATGCTTCGATTAGCGAAAGACAAAGTAATCTTATTTATGTAATCTTCTTGTTACATATTGTAAAATACTAGTCTAAGGTGTCATCAATTGATGAACAGCTAGATGTCGCATATACAATATTTATCTTTCGAGATCTAACACTATTATGTATGTCTAATGGTGAAAATCCACTAGGGATTTATCTCATTAGATAAACAAGCCAAGTTAGACCAACAATGAAGATTCGAAATTAAACTACAACTTAATAACAGAAAATAACATGGTTCAATATAAATTCATACACAATTCAGAAATTATAAGCATATAGCAAGTAGGAATGACAAGTGAAAATACTAAAACATACAATCCTAAATAATTTCCAAGGTTTTTCAACAAACTGATACAGTGTCCCGTTTAGGCGAGAGTCAAAGCATCATCCATTGAATAGAGTTGTCAGCTCATCTAAAATGATAACCATTCTAGCAACCTTTTATTCGATCAAGATTGGAATTCAGCGTTGTCCCGTTTAGGCGAGAGTCAAGGCAATTCTATCTTATGAGCTTCCACCATTGTTTCATAATTTGCAAGTCAAGTATGGTCGCCACCATTAGGGTGATCCATACCATACAAAACACTTACAAACTACTTATCATGCGAGGTTAAACGGTGCGAAATTGCTAATGAACGTTCCTCCATTAGGGAGGATTACTCACTAAAACAAACGCGGTGTAAAACCCACAATGGAGATCGAATGTCTTAATAATAATCAAGCTCATTATTTAAAGTGAGTTGTATTTTCTTTGATTCTCTTTATTTAATTTATTTATTTTAAATATATATTTATTTAATTAAAATTTCTAATTTAGAATGAAAAATTCCAAATATTAATTTTAATTTAATATTTATAAATTTTACTTAGATGGATATGAAAATAACATGAATTATTTCCATCTTAATAATAATTTTCAATAAATATTTAGAAAAATATTCAATTTAAGTTGTTACAAAATTAATATAAATTAATTTACAACTCAAATTTAATTTTCTATAAATATATATTGCATTTCGAAAAATTAAAGTATTTAGGAATACAATTTTCGAAAATGCATGTTAAAATAAAAAATTAATCCTGGAAAAATTATTCTAATTTAATCTTGGCCCAAAATTAATTAATAAAATTAATTTACAACAAAAAATATAATTTTCCTATTTAATTAAATATATAAGAAAAATTTAAATATTTAAGTATGATGAAGAAAATCAACTTAAATATTAATTTTCTATTTAATTAAATACACTAGAAAAATACTTCAAGCAAAAATATCATCTATCTAGATTTTTCTTTGACTAATTAATTCAATTTCTAATAATATACTTTAATTCAATTTATTTTAAATTAATCAATAAATGAAAAAATCATTATTTAAGTTGATCCAAGAATTAATTAAAATAAATAATTAATTTACAACTTAATCTATTTTTCAAGATAAAATTCAAAATTCTAGCATTTAAGAAATGCAATTTCGAAAAATTGATTAATAAAATAAAGAAAAAATATATTTTGAAAATTATTTAAATTTAGTTGAAAAAATAAATTTCAACTAAAAATAATTTTCTATTTAATTAAATGTCATGAAAAAGAAATATTTAAGTATGATAATGAAAATCAACTTAGATATTTAATTTTCAAATTAATTAAATGTATTAAATTCAAGAAATAAATAATTAAGTGTAGAGAATGCTTAATTATTAGTCTCTAGTTTAATACTAGGAAAAATATACTTAAAATAAATTGTACCAAAATTAATTATATAAATAATTAATTTCACAATGTATAATATTTTCCTATTTAATATTAGAAATAATAAGTAGTCTAGAAATAACTATCTAGAAAATATCTTATTTGACTAAGTATCTTTTCCTCAAAATTTGAAAAAATATCTAATTTAAGTTGTATTAGAAAAAATCTAGAACTTAAATATTTTTCAAATTTAAATTTAATTAAATATCAAAAATTAAGTTGTAACCACTTAATTTGAAAATATTCCATTTTAAGTTAATATTCGAAAAGATATCAACTTAAAAAAAATATCTAAAATATTCTATTTTAAGTTAATATTCGAAAAGATATTAACTTAAAAAATATCTAAAGAATCTTAATAACCAATGCCTAAAATTCCTCAACTTAATTTTGAAATTTGAAATTCAAAAGATATTCAGATTTAAGTTGGTTAGTTGTAGATAACTAAATATCAACTTAAATAAGAATATTTAATGAAAAATTTAAATTAAGTTCCAGAAAGAATCTAGATGGTTATAATTCTATATTTAATTAAATACAAGAAAATACATATAGTTTAGCTTAGAATAAAAAATTCTTTAAACTATAATTTTCTTAAATTAATTTCAAAATAAATGAAATTAATTATGTTGCTAATCAATTTTATTAGGTTAAACTAGTGTAATTAACTTAGTACAGTTGTTCAAATCAGGCAAATGGGCCTTCACAATTGGGGTGGTTCATGTGAGGGGGTGCTGGGTTCAGTATGTCGTACCCACTTCTATGGCTCCCAACTCTCACACAAGGCCCAAAAGAGAGGAATTTAACCTTAATAAGAACAACTGTTATTAATTGAATAGGCCCAATAACTAAATGGGCCTAAATAAATTCTATCAAGAACTATGATAATTTATTTTAGCAACAACAACCTATATGTATCTATAATCAAATTAAACACATAGGCTCACACAGGCACACTTTGGATGGGTCCTATCATGTTGCTAGGTCATACACAGATGAAAGAAGATTGTAAATATACCTGTTACAAATTATTAACTTGACCAAGGGAGTCATCAGATCATTAGATCTGGCAAAAAGTAACCATGGCTATTTGCAATCAAGTAATAATAGGTTTTGAAAACTAACAAACAAGCTAAAACACATACTCCTGCAACAAGGTTAGCTGGATAGTTGGATGTAGGATTTATTTAATTTTAAATTAAATTATTAATTTCGAAATAATTAATTAAATAAATAAAATATTTATTTTTCGAAAATTTAAAATAAAATAAAAAAAAATTTCGAAAATTTAAAAAAAAATTTAAATTTAAAATTAAACCTACAATTTTGAAAAATTAGGTTTCAACCAACCTAAATATCATTTCAAAATTTGCTAACTACTTTTAAATTTTAAATGTTATTTTATAAATAAAAATTAAATAAAAAATTAGAAAAGATAAATAAATATCTTTTTCAAATTTTAAATGTAATTTAAATAAATAAAATAACAAAATTTAAAAAAAATTAGCAAAATATCTTATATCATTTAAAAATTACATGATTATAAATATCTTATATTTAAAATAAGATAAGATATAATCAAATTTTAAAAATAAGATAGATACTAATTCTATTCAAATTCAAATTACAATAATATCTTGAATTAAATTTAAAAAATATTAAATTAATTCAAAAAGATAATTAGAATTGAATTAGGAATAGTAATAGTATAAATACAAAACTATACCAAAAATCGGAAGTTAATTCCATGAAAAAGCATGAAAAATCGAAGAAAAACAAAAAAAATTGTGAACTGTACGGACAGATTTGCTATCGCAGGAAAATATCAGCACAACCCCGATTTTTTTAAATCTTCAAAAATTCATAACTAATTCAAATAAAATCGAAATTGAGTTCTGTAAAAGGCTAACTTGCTTAATTTTTCCCTATCTATCCAATAAAAATAATTCCAGATACAAAATCGCAATTATTTTTCACGAAAATTTACAAACATCAATCAATCATCAAATAACACTCAATACAACATGATACCATCCAAAGAACATACAAACAATCGTTTTAAAGTCCAAATTTCTTGCAAGTAAATCAATTACCATGGCTATGAGGCCAGTTGTTGGAAATTATTTTACCAGGATCTTAGATCTACTCACAAGTATGTTTATTAACATCCTAAATAAGAACTTTCTAAAACGATAAATTAAACACATATAAAGTTTAAGAAACCTTACATTGGGTGCAGTGGAATATAATGACTCCTTCCGTTCAGATATGTAGCCCTTGATTCCTTTCTGTAGCAGAGCATTATCAATATCTGAACCTGGATCTCTTTCTCTGAATCCTTGATGCTGAAACTCCTTTGCTGATGATCTTTCTTCACGATCTTCCTCACTATGATTGAGGTATTGCTTGATGTGTGTGGGCACTACTCTAATCACTAAGGATTTCGAAATTCAAAGGAAGAAGAAAGAAGAAGTGGTAGCTAAAGATAGGGAGAGAAAAGGCTCAGTTTTTCTGATTCAGAAGTAGTGTCAGTAAAAGGTCTTATTTTTCTGAAGCCTTCACTATCTATTTATAGCATTCCACTAGGGTTAGGTTTGAATTATATGGCATTAAAATAATGAAAAAATCAATTTAAAATACTACAATAGGTGGTCGGCCATACCTTTAGTGGATTGGGCCTTGCTTTTGTAATTTTGCAATTTTAACACCTTTTGTATCTGATTTTCTCAAAAATGACAATTTCCTAATTCAACCATTTAAATGCCAATTCTAACTATTTAATAACTATAAATAATTATTAAATAATATTGTCATTTATCATATTTATTAATTGAACCATACAAAGTATCATAATTAACAAATATGCCCCTATAAACTCTTTCTTAACAATTTTGCCCTTACTTAGTGAAAAATTCACAAATAGACATAGTCTAATTTGAGAATTATAATTGATTAATCAAAACCAATTACATGAGTCTTACAAGCAATATTATCTCAACTAGTGGGGGGACCATAGGTCTATATAACCGAGCTTCCAATAAGTAGATCAAGAAATTATTACTAAAATTTACTAACTTATTAATTCTTCGTTGAATCCACGCATAGAACTTAGAATTGCACTCTCAGTATATAGAATGCTCTATATGTTCCACCATATAGACACATCATTAGTTATCCATTGTTATAATCCTAATGTGATCAATTATCCTCTATATGAATGATCTACACAGTAAAGGGATTAAATTACCGTAACACCCTACTATGTATTTTATCCTTAAAACACTTGACCCCGTATAAATGATATTTCAGCTTATGTGAAATGAGATCTCCACCATTTATTTTCGTTTGGTCAAGCTCAAAGGTGATCATCCTTTGCTTACTATTCGTCAGATAGAAGCTATAGATTCCATGTTTATGCTAGCGCTCCCACTCAATTGCACTACCGTGTTCCCAAAAAGTACGTTTCACCCTGACCTAAAAGTAGGCTTAACTAACAATTCAAGGAACACGAATAGCCTTTCAAGATTGAGCCTAATCATAACAGGATTAAGATCATTTGATCTAGGATCAACTAGGCGATATTGACTTGAATAGATTTTACGGTAAGTTTAATTAAATCTAAGTCAAAGTTCAATATTGGTCCCTTCCGATGCATACTCCATACATCCAACCTGAGCTTTACTTTAACCAATGCTCTGGAAAGAACATAGCACTTCTCCAAATGCAAGTAAACTCTGTTGTAGATTATCATATCAGTAAAACCCTATGTCTGATAAATCTAGGAAACTTTATTCACATAGTCATGTTTACTTTCCAATGTGTTGACGGCACAGTAAACAGGATCAAGTATGTGAAAAGGGTTTCAGATGAATCTATACATTATGTACATATAATCATGAAATAAATCATGTGAACCATGCAATTAAATGTTATTTCTGATCTATATTAATAAGTAAATCTGATTATATTGAAATGAGTTTTATTTAGGGCATAAAACCCAACAGTCAAGTGTTTTAAGGAATAAATACATTGTAGGGTGTAACGGTAATTTAATCCCTTTATAGTGTAGATCATTCATATAGAGGATCATTGATCGCATTAGGATTGTAACAATGGATAACTAATGATGTGTCTATATGGTGGAACATATAGAGCATTCTATATAACTGAGAGTGATATTTTAAGTTCTATGTGTGGATTCAACGAAGAATTAATAAGTTAGTGAAGTTTAGTAATAATTTCTTGATCTACTTATTGGAAGCTCGGTTATATAGACCCATGGTCCCCGCACTAGTTGAGATAATATTGCTTGTAAGACTCATATAATTGGTTTTGATTAATCAATTATAATTCTCAAATTAGACTATGTCTATTTGTGAATTTTTCACTAAGTAAGGGCGAAATTGTAAAGAAAGAGTTTTAGGGGCATATTTGTTAATTATGATACTTTGTATGGTTCAATTAATAAATATGATAAATGACAATATTATTTAATAATTATTTATAGTTATTAAATAGTTAGAATTGTCATTTAAATGGTTGAATTAGAAAATTGGCGTTTTTGAGAAAATCAGATGTAGAAAAGATAAAACTGCAAAATTGCAAAAAGTGAGGCCCAAATCCACTAGTATAGGGCCGGCCACTTTTATAGGAATTTACTTCTGATATTTTCATTATTTTAATGCCAAATAATTCAAACCTAACCCTAGTGGAATGCTATAAATAGATAGTGAAGGCTTCAGAAAAATTACACTTAAAATTTTCTACTTTTTCATTCAGAAAAACCTGAGCCTTCTCTCTCCCTATCTTTGGCGGAACCCACTCTCTCTCTCTCTTCCTCATTGAATTTCGAAATCCTTAGTGTATGAGTAATGCCCACACACAGCAAGTGATACCTCAATCATAGTGAGGAAGATCGTGAAGAAAGACTTTCAGCAAGAAGGAGTTTCAGCATCAAAGATTCAGAGAAAGAGATCCAGGTTCAGATATTGATAATGCTCCACTACAGAAAGGAATCAAGGGCTAGATATCTGAACGGAAGGAGTCATATTATTCCGCTGCACCCAATGTAAGGTTTCCTAAACTTTATATGTGTTTATTTCATCATTTTAGAAAGTTCATATTTAGGGTGTTAATAAACATACTTGTGAGTAGATCTAAGATAATGGTAAAATAAATTCCAACAACTGGTCTCAGAGCCATGGTAATTGATTTACTTGCAAGAAATTTGGACTTTAAAACGATTGTTTGTTTGTTTTTGGATGGTATCATGTTGTATTGAGTGTTATTTGATGATTGATTGATGTTTGTGAATTTTCGTGAAAAATAATTGAATATTTGTTTCTGAAATTAATTTTACTGGGTAGTATGGAAAAAATTAAGCAAGTTACTTTTTTACAGAACTCAATTTCGATTTAATTTGAATTAGTTATGATTTTTTGAAGATTCGAAAAAATCGGAGTTGTGCTGAAATTTTCCTGCGATCGCGAAAACTGTCCGTACAGCTCACAATTTTTTCATTTTTTCATGCTTTTTCATGGAATTAACTTCCGATTTTTGTGTAGTTCTGTATTTATACTATTACTATTCCTAATTCAATTCTAATTATCATTATGAATTAATTTAATATTTTTTTAAATTTAATTCAAGATATTAGTGTAATTTGAATTTAAAAATAGTTAGTATCTATCTTATTTTATTTTATTTTTTTAGTGTAGCGTAATGGTATTTTACAATCATTTAATAGCTTAATAGCTTCAAGGTCCTAAATAAAATTCATTTCAATATAATCAGATTTACTTATTAATATAGATCAGAAATAACATTTAATGTTGCATGGTTCACATGATTTATTTCATGATTATATGAACATAATGTATAAATTCATTTGAAACCCTTTTCACATACTTGATCCTGTTTATTGTGTCGTCAACACATTGGAAAGTAAACATGACTATGTGAATAAAGTTTCCTAGATTTATCAGACATAGGGTTTTACTGATATGATAATCTACAACAGAGTTTACTTGCATTTGGAGAAGTGCTATGTTCTTTCCAGAGCATTGGTTAAAGTAAAGCTCAGGTTGGATGCATGGAGTATGCATCGAAAGGGACCGATATTGAACTTTGACTTAGAATTATTAAACTTACCGTAATATCTATTCAAGTCAATATCACCTAGTTGATCTTAGATCAAATGTTCTTAATCCTGTTATGATTAGGCTCAATCTTGAAAGGCTATTCGTGTTCTTTGATTTGTTAGTTAAGCCTACTTTTAGGTCAGGGTGATACGTACATTTTGGGAACACGGTAGTGCAATTGAGTGGGAGCGCTAGCATAAACATGGAATCTATAGCTTCTATCTGGCGAATAGCAAGCAAAGGATGATCTCCTTCGAGCTTGACCAAACGAACATAAATGGTGGAGTACTCATTTCACATAAGCTGAAATATCATTTATACGGGGTCAAGTGTTTTAAGGAATAAATACATTGTAGGGTGTAACGGTAATTTAATCCCTTTACAGTGTAGATCATTCATATAGAGGATCATTGATTGCATTAGGATTGTAACAATGGATAACTAATGATGTGTCTATATGGTGGAACATATAGAGCATTCTATATAACTGAGAGTGCAATTCTAAGTTCTATGCGTGGATTCAACGAAGAATTAATAAGTTAGTGAATTTTAGTAATAATTTCTTGATCTACTTATTGGAAGCTCGGTTATATAGACCCATGGTCCCCGCACTAGTTGAGATAATATTGCTTGTAAGACTCATATAATTGGTTTTGATTAATCAATTATAATTCTCAAATTAGACTATGTCTATTTGTGAATTTTTCACTAAGTAAGGGCGAAATTGTAAAGAAAGAGTTTTAGGGGCATATTTGTTAATTATGATACTTTGTATGGTTCAATTAATAAATATGATAAATGACAATATTATTTAATAATTATTTATAGTTATTAAATAGTTAGAATTGGCATTTAAATGGTTGAATTAGAAAATTGGCGTTTTTGAAAAAATCAGATGCAAAAAAGATAAAACTGCAAAATTGCAAAAAGTGAGGCCCAAATCCACTAGTATAGGGCCGACCACTTTTATAGGAATTTATCTCTGATATTTTCATTATTTTAATGCCAAATAATTCAAACCTAACCCTAGTGGAATGCTATAAATAGATAGTGAAGGCTTCAGAAAAATTACACTTAAAATTTTCTACTTTTTCATTCAGAAAAACCCGAGCCTTCTCTCTCCCTATCTTTGGCCGAACCCACTCTCTCTCTCTTCCTCATTGAATTTCGAAATTCTTAGTGTATGAGTAGTGCCCACACACATCAAGTGATACCTCAATCATAGTGAGGAAGATCGTGAAGAAAGACTTTCAGCAAGAAGGAGTTTCAGCATCAAAGATTCAGAGAAAGAGATCCAGGTTCAGATATTGATAATGCTCTGCTACAGAAAGGAATCAAGGGCTAGATATTTGAACGGAATGAGTCATATTATTCCGCTGCACCCAATGTAAGGTTTCTTAAACTTTATATGTGTTTATTTCATCGTTTTAGAAAGTTCATATTTAGGGTGTTAATAAACATACTTCTGAGTAGATCTAAGATCCTGGTAAAATAAATTTCAACATTTTTTAGCATATAACTAACTACTACTACGTAGTACAGTGGCATTTGAAACTATTTTAATGCCCAAAAATATTTCTTTTTAATTTTATCTTGAATAAGATTAATTATTTAATCTCCAATATATAATAATTTATTAAAGATAATCATTATCTTATTTTTGATTGGATTGAATGAATATTATTTTCTAATAAAATTATACTTTATCTCTCATAATATTAATTAACCAATTAAATAATATTATGGTTAACTAATCCATAATTTAATAACTAAAAATTAATTAATTATTTAATTCAAAATTAAGCAATTATATTCAAAATAATAATTTACACAAAATTACTATTTTTCTCTCAAGAAATATTTTCTTACAAAATTCGGTTATTTCTCCAAATAATCAATCCTTGTATTAACCTTACCCTAGATAATGTGGTATAGGTGATCTGGGACCATAAACCTATATTTCAAAACTCCAAAATACTTGACATTATTATTGATCTTTTCAATGAAATAATTTTATTTATTAATTAAATTATTAGTCCACTATAAATATAGAATTACACTCTTAGACAATATAGAATTATATTTGTAGTGTTTTGTACAGTAGTCCATCAATATATAATCAATAAAAGTAGTTCATGCTCTAACTTATTATTTCATAATTAGAGTTAATCAAAATTATTATTTTACCCATTCTACTGAAATCCTTAAGTATCGTTAATTTAATTTGAATAGTTAATTTATAATTCTAATTATAAATTGAGGCTCAACTGTAGTCACTTTCAAAATTAACACTTTAAGAGAACTAATATTCGATCCTTTTAGAAAGCTTGGATTCTACTTATAAATGATTTTCAGTAAACTATGATAATAACCAAAATAAGAGCTCTTCTATATATATATATATATCATTTAGCCAAACTCTAAGAAAACTATCGTTTCTCTTTTAAATAGTACATAGAAGCTATAGATTCCATAGTACAAAAAAACAAAACTTGATCAAGCAATCGATTCATTCTCAAAATGTTGGTCTTGTTGGGCTCCTTGAGGTAAGAGTCAAGGCTGCCGAACTTGGAGCCTTGTACTCTAATGTATTCAATGGATGGTGTTTTACGAGTAACATTTCATGGCACAAAGGAGGGCGAATGGTTATTGCTTGGAATCCGAATACTTTCAGCATCAACATACTCAAATGTACAAGTCAATTGATCTATCTCCAAGTCTCTACTTCGGATGGTAAGAATTTTCTTGTCACTTTTGTTTATGCATTCAATGATGAGGAAGGTAGAAGGGCTCTTTGGTTGGATTTAGAATCTCTTAATACCCAGGATGTATGGATTGTGCTGGGAGATTTTAATGATATATTGAATCAAGGGGAAAGAGTTGGGAATCGGGTAAAAGAACATCAATCTCAACTGTTTAGAGATTGTGTTTCTTGTTGTTAATTACAAGATATTAAAAGTAGTGGGAAGTTTTCACTTGGTGCAATAAACAACATGGAGGGGATCAGATATATTCAAAATTGGACAGGATAATGGCTAACTTGAACTAGTTAGACATGTTTCCAGGAGCTGAGGCTATTTTTATGAACGAGGGGATGTTTGATCATTCACCAGCCCTCCTCACCTTTCATTAAGTGACACAGATGGGGAACAAGCCTTTTAGATATTTTAAGATGTGGAATTCACATCCTGATTATGCAAACCAGGTGAGCAATATATGGAAGACATACCATGGCACTCAAATGTACCAAGTTGTTGCTAAACTTAAAGCTCTAAAACCTGCCTTCAAGAGAATCAATCGAGAGGGGTACACAGATCTGCATGCAACAGTAATTAAAGCACAGGAGATCCTTGTTACTTGCCAAAATAAACTCACTTCAGAGCCACTAAACCAGATAGTACAAACTGAAGAAGCTGAAGCCAGAAATAATTTCATTCAAGCTCACAAGAAATACCAATCATTTCTCCACCAGAAAGCTAAAACCAATTGGGTCAAAGAAGGAGATGACAACACAACAATTTTCATGCAAGCATCAAAGCCAGAAACAACAAAAATAGAATCCTCTCCATATTGGATTCTCAAGGGAACAGAGTTGATGATCCAGGCAGAATAACTGAGATTTTTTCAGATTACTATAAACAACTACTTGGCACAAGCATGCCAAATAGAAAGAGAGTCATAGCAGGTGTGCTAAGAAATGGGCCAACAGTTTCCAGTCAACAAAGAGATAGTTTGCTGCAACCTATCACAGATGAAGAGATAAAAAAGGTTGTGTTTGACATTCCTGGAACAAAAGCACCAGGCCCGGATTGCTACTCTAGCTATTTCTTCCAAGATAAATGGAATCTAGTTGGAGAGGATATATGTAATGCAGTAAGATCTTTTCTTCATTCTGGGAAGATCTTAAAAGAAATCAACTACACGGCTCTCACCATCATCCCCAAAGTCAGATGCCCTAATAACCCTGGTGATTATAGATCAATTGCATGTTGCAATGTGATCTACAAAGCTGCAACAAAGGTGATTTGCTCCAGATTAAAGCATATCCTTCCTGACATTGTGGCTCAAAATCAGGGAGGCTTTGTCCAAGGGAGATTTATTGTACACAACATCATGATTTGTCAAGACTTGGTTAGACATTATGGGAGGAAATCTGCTAAGGCTAATTGCATAATCAAACTTGATCTGCAAAAGGCTTATGACACCATTGAGTGGGACTTCCTTGAAGAAGTTCTAAGGGATTTACTCTTTCCAGATCAATTCATTTCTCTTATAATGAATTGTATTCGAACACCAAAATTCTCTCTCTTTTTCAATGTATCCCTCCATGGATTTTTTGAATCAAAGAGAGGATTAAGACAAGGAGATCCACTATCCCCACTCCTTTTTGTCATTGGCATGGAGTATTTGACAAGAATCATGAAGAAAGTGGGCTGCAAAAAGGATTTTGCATTCCATGACAAATGTGATAGTATTAAACTTAACCATTTATGTTTTGCAGATGACGTCCTACTATTTTGTAGAGGAGACTTCAAGAGTATCATTCTTATGCTACAAGGATTGAAACTCTTCTCAGCAACCTCTGGATTACAACCCAATAAAGCCAAATCTGCCATTTTTTGCAGCAACATGGAAGAACATGAGATAAGAAGAGTTTTAGAAGCATCAGGTTTTACAAGGTAGCATACCCCTTTTAGATATCTTGGTGTTCCTATATGCACCAAGAAAATCTCAAAGTAGGAATGCAATGTGTTGATAGAAAAGATGACAGCAAGAATACGAACATGGAGCACTAGGAATATCTCTTTTGCGGGCAGAGCTGTACTCATCAATTCAGTTCTTTCAGCCATCCACTCTTATTGGCGTCAAATTCTCAAACTCCCAAAGAAGATAATTCATGAGATCGAAGCTATATGTAGGGCTTTTCTTTGGAAAGGCCAATTCATGATGCAAGGAGCAGGATTACTAGCTTGGGACAAGGTTTGCCAATCAAGAACAGAAGGAGGCTCGGGAATTAAAAAGATTGTTGAATGGAATTTAGCTTCTCTTTTCAAATATGTGTGGGCTCTAGCTAATAAAGAGGATAACCTTTGGGTCAAATGGATACACAATGTGTATCTTAAAGAAGATGACTGGTGGGAATACCAAGCTCCTATCAATGGGAGTTGGTATTGGAAGCAAATAGTGGCAGCGAAGAACCAAATTAAAAATCTGGTGGACACACAACAGTTCTCACAAACCAGGTACAAAGTCTCCCACGGATATGAATTGCTTTGCCCCATTCAAAACAGGGTGTCTTGGAGCAATGAAGTTTGGAATAGGTTTAACACACCTAAACATAGTTTTATACTATTGTTTGCCATACAAAATAGGTTGAAAACCAAGGAAAGATTGCAGAAATTTCATATTGCTATTAATCCTGTTTGCAGCCTCTGTTCACAGTAGGATGAGACAACAAAGCACCTGTTTTTCAGCTGCTCTTTCTCACTAATTTGCATGCGGAAAATCAAAGAATGGCTGGCATGGGGGGCTCGGACCACAGAGTTGTCACAACTGATCAAATGGATCCATAAAGCAAAAATCAGCAAGTTTAAAAAGAAAGTAATGGCAACAACTACAACAAGCTTGGTTTATGCAATTTGGTATGCAAGGAATGATAAATTGTGGAACAATCATGTAGAAAGCATTGATGTAATTGTACAAAAAGTGATACATAGTGTCAAACATAGAATAGAGTTGTTTTGGCCAAACAAGGTGGGACAACAAGATAGAGAGTGGTTTCACAAGTTGTGAAAAGCCATACTTGAGATCTTTTAATTAAAAGATTCCCATTTAAATGTATTTGATTGTAAATGTTTGTAAAATATCAATAAACTTGCTGATTTATCAAAAAAAAAAAAAAATTAACATTTCTACTCAATTGCACTACCGGGCTCCCAATATGTGATTATGGACTACTCCTACGGGTAAGGTAATAATAAACAAGTCTAAGCACCCATGCATATATTACAATTAAGCTAAAGCTTAACCATCTCAAAACTGAGATCAATTGATCTAACATTAACTAAGTGATATTGACTTAGAAAAGATATAACGGTAAGTTTATGATATCGTTTCACTGTCATGAAAAAGACATTCTACTTATCCAAGTGTAAGTAAACCACATCGTTGATTATCATGTTAGTGTAAATTCAGTGTACGGATAAATCATGAGACTAAATAGCTTGAAGCATATAATCATGAGTAATTATATGTTTAGCTGGATTTAATAGAATATATATATATATCAAATATATAATTATAAAAGTAATCATGTCAATTAAGCAAAATAAAATGATTTATGATCTTTTATTAATTAGTAAATAAGATTAGATTAAAATGAATTTTATTCAACGCATAAAATTCCAACATTATGTTATTAAGTTCCCAAAATAAAAGTGGTTGCCACAAAAGATGGTTGTCGAGATGGACTACTTTTTGGTGATGCAAGCACTTCAGAGCTGATTGACTACATGGGAGGAGTTAGTTGAGGATTCTAAGATGTCGTTACAAACTCTACTTAATGTGTTTTTATATTTTGTTAAACAATTTGCTAATTGAGTTATTCATAATATAGTAAGAATACATCATTTTATTTCTCACCATGTGTTTTAATGGAATGTTCTTTTTTATATTAAAGATATACTTTGTCATCTGATATTTATTTTAATAAAATTCTATCTTTTTATTCAAAAAAAAAAAACCAAAAACAAAATACACTTCTGAAAACATAGAAAAATAAGAAAATCTGGTTTTCATGATTATTGCAATATCATAGTTAAGATTATTAAAATTTGTTAAGAAATTTTTTGCAAATAGTTTGTATTGGTTTTTTAATAAAAAAAAATCACATAGATTTTTTCGTTTTTTATATTATCAAAAAAATATCTCGGTTAAATTTCTGCAATAATAATATTAATAATAAAAAAGACTATTGAAAAAATACGAAAAAGCTGGCAATTATATATCAATAATTTGAGTATAATATATCAATAATTTGAGTATAATATATATTGTTCAATAATTTATGACAGGTGACACTCTCTAATACAAAAGTAGCTGAGTGTCATTTTTCAAATAATTTGGTTTGAAACGATAGTATTTGGAACTTTTGGGCATAACTAGTGGCTGCCATGCATCAAAAAGATATTACGCTAGCAACAACATTATTTGAGGATTACCACTCATCCGTTTTGGTCGAATTCATGGCCTTACCAATTAATTAAATTGACGTCAATTGTTGTGCTATCAAACTAATAAGTATATTTCATAGTCAATAGTCATATATATTTATCTGTAGACTATACACATATATATATGTGTGATCTTATTATGTTTGCATACATGTGAAGAGTAGTAGTTGAGGACTCAGTTTAGTATAGTAAGTAACCTCACTGGTATTAGGAGAGAAAGGTAGCTGATATTTTTGTTGTGTAATAAATTATTGAAGGAGTGCACCATTGATTGGACCACCTTGATAGGTACACTTGTGGACATGAGTGTTGACGGATAAAGAAGACGATAAGACTGTTGCTTTCCTTGGTGCTACGATAGACTCTTGCTTAATTAAAGCTTAAATTTCATAACGTCAACCTCATGCATTTTCATCCACAAACACACATATACAGGTTTTAGATAGTGTCCCGCCCCTTTACTGTTGGTCCCGCTGATATATTATTTGTTATTGTTTGCAATCGGTCGTGTTAGGTAAGAGAGTCTGGTTAATTTAAGTGGGCGTTTGGTAACACTTTTTTAATTAGTTTTTTATTTTTAAAATTAGAAAAGTGAAAATATTTTTTAAAAACATGTTCTATACAACTATTTTTACTTTTTAATTTTTTAATTGAGAATCAAAATTTTAAAAACAAAAAAAGTCACTTTCAATATTTTTTTAAACAACTTTTTTTCTTAATTAATATTTTAGACTCCGACGAAACCCGAAACCAAATCCTCCCCTCACGGCCCTGGTGCTCAACCCGGTCTCTGACCCGAACTCGAATCCGACCCAGACCTAGACCCGACTTAAATAAAATCAAAAAATAAAAATGAAAACGAACTTTACAGAACACATTTTTGTTTTCTGTTTTTAAAATTAAAAAATAAAAGTGGTCACAGAACGCATTTTTGTTTTTCAAAAACAAAATTTTTAAAAACAAAAGTTTTACTTTCATTTTGTGATTAAAAAATTAGATAACAAAAGTGTTACCAAACGGTACCTTATTTTTTCTTAAAAAAAACATAAAAATTATACAATTTTTACACATTTTGAAAGTATAATATGTTTAGGAATATCAGATTTTGAGGAGTCCTCAAGAAAAAATATAATGATTACTGTAAAATGATACGTGTAATAACAGGCGGAAAAAGTTGTCTAAGAGTTTGTGAATCAATAACAGAATTATCTAACCTCTACAGTAATATAATCGATTTACTTTCCACAGTAAGAGAATCAATTGCACAACTTAACTGGCTGCTCTAACAACCACAACGAATAAATAATGAACTCGTAATCATTAAATATTCATAAAATATTCAACATACAACATACATACATAATGACTAAATAATTTAACTTAAACACTGCGTCAAACTAGACAATGCAACATACATAGCTAGTAATTACTGTGCCACTAAATGAAACATTGAAGTATGAAGAGTCCTATGATCATGCAACGTTGATGTTTGACCTATGATCATGAAAAGAAATGTATTATTAGATGCATACCTACGAAATATTAGGAGTCCTATGATCATGCAACAATTTAGTTATATCATGTAAGGAAAGCGACTGTTTCAATGCTAATAAATGTATTATTAGATTGTCAATGCAACATTGAAATATGAAGAACCCTATAATCATGCAACAATTACGTTATATCGTTGTAAGGGAGCTAATTGTTCCATTACTAATAAAGAGCCCTATGACCATGCCCTATATACATTGAATTGATTTTCTCATTATACACTACCTTGTACGTCTAGTAGTTTTTCTGTAAGCATCCATCATGTTTGGCAAAGCCTACTTTGTGTTCTTAAAAGCGAAGGAGCTGGTGTGTAAAAATCATATCATAAAACAGTCATGGAGTGCACCAAGGTTTGTGATAACATAATCCTTGGCTATAATTGTAGGGAGGTTGCGAAGTTTGTTTGACCTAATACTTCAAAAATTATCAATTGCGATTGTCTAGAAGATCACCCCTTCTACGAAGCTCACTGTGACTGACCCCCTCGTCCATGTTCACAGACACCAAGGAAGCACCAATAAAAATTAGGGAACAATATTAATATTTTAATGTGTTTTTTGCTACTTCTATGGCTGTTGGGGACATCAAAGGAAGGGATACACTCTTTCTTCTCCGGTCATAGTCGCAAACCTTGATGGTGTCCCCTTTCCTATGTTCGGTCCGTGGCTCTCTACTGCATCAACACTACTACAAGAACCCCCATTAGAGGCAGTTTTTAAGCCCTTTCAACGTCGATTTTGGCAAAATTCGCTACTGACGCTGATCAGGGTGAAACTAAAGGCTTTTAAAAAATCGACGCTGTATATACCCTATACTGTCAGTTTTTAGCATGGAAGCGACGCCATAAGGTATATATGGCGTCAGTTCCTAGCTAATAACCGACGCCTTATGTGGCGTAGGAACCGACGCCATATAGCATTTTTTAGTTTTTTTAATTTATGTAATTTATTTAAATTATATATTTATTAATTTATATATTATTTTATTTAATTTAAATTTAAATTACATATTTATTTTTTAAAAGGTAAAGTAAATATTATTTAAATTAATTTTAAAATTGGCTAAAATACATAATTTTATTTCATAAAAGTAATAAAATATTTCACAAACATTGTAAAATTAGTCCAAGTATTAATAAGTTAATAAATCTAACTACAAGTACTTAACCTAAAAAAAAATAACATACACTACTACAAAAAGGAGTATTTTCGTCAGTTTTTTAGTGACATAGAAAGATTTTGGGTCGGTTTATAAAACTGACGTATAAACTGTAGACGCAAATAGTATTTTATTTGCGTCGTTTCTAAAAAGACGCAAAATATAATTTTCTTCACTTTAAAACCGACCCAAAAAATAAAATATTCTTTATAACATAATGCGTCAGTTTGAAATTAACACAAAAAGCTTTGTGCCATTTCAAAACCGACACAAAATATTTTTACCGTCAGTACTTAAATGGCGCATAACTTGTTGTAAAATATTTTTTTTTACCTATTGCGTCAGTTATAAAATGAAGCAAAGGTGTAGGTAAGGTAAAATTACAAATTTCCATACAATTTTTCCTACCTGTATTTTCAGATTTTATAATCATTAACTATAAAACTAACTATAACTAAATACATAATCCAAAAAAAAGTTAAAAAATTATACTTAAATGAGCCATGTAATCACTAAATAAGTTAGAAAAATTATCTGCAAAAAATTAACTAGCTAAACTTTACATTCATACATAAAATTATATAGTAACTTGATTACACAAAGGTATTTTCATAATTAAAATGTTAATTCCAAGAAAATAAACCAACATAACAAAGTGTAAACCAAAATTAATGATAAAAAGTTACAACATTAAGTAAAACTGAAACAAGATAAAAAAGAAAAAAGAAAAAGGAATATCAATACTGTAGAAAATACTTTAGTACATGAAGAATATAATATACAAAGTCCAAAACACACTAAAGCAACTGATAAGTATTTGCAGTTTTATGTCACAACCTGCTAAATAAATGAATAAATAGCAGAACCAATCAGTTTAACTTTTTTTTTTTCTTTTTTGACTGGAAGAGCCAATTTGACTTATTAGTACATCCAAAACATAACTAATACAGAAGGAAAAAACAGTTTCAACTTTCAAGAGGATTTCTAACGAAAGGTTGGCCATATTTAAAAGTTTCTATACTCTTTTTTTTAGTGAATTTGTCAATTCCAGAAAAATGTCAATTTATCATAAAACATTATTATTGATATTCTTATGACTTCACAAGACTTACTGATTAATTCATGACTATATGCTATCTTTGGTAGATACATAAAATTTTAATAAAGAATGTTTTAAATTAAGCAATGTTGATGATGTATTTTCCTACTTATTACAAGTTCAGCCAGCACTGAATTACAAAATTGAAAGTTTAAAGTGGCCAAAACTTTAAATGGACTAAAATAAGTAAAGAACTTTTAATATTGTTGGAGAATCCATAGTAACCAAGTGAAAATATGTGAAAAAAATTCTATATTTGAATGAATGGCGTTGATATATATATATATATTATGTTTACAAATAATGATAATCATAATATATCAAAACAAAAGAAAACATTATCTCTTACAAACTATGAAAGCCTGGTTATGTAAGGCGTGTTATACCAAAATTAAGGATGGTCTTGTCATATTGACTTGAAGCGTACCTCACTTTCAAAAACATAGTAAAATATTGTATTTTAAAATTAAAAACAGTCTAAAACAAAGCTCTACCAAAAAAATAATAAATAAATAAATAAAATGAGCAACAACAAAGTAAAGAAAATAGCTCAAGTTGTACAAGTTTATTTTTATCTTCTTTGATGGAATAAAAATTGAAATAACAGAGCCCTATTCATTCACCTATCCATGTAAACTGTAAGCATATTAATACCTATGACTCAATTAAAAAGAAAAAAAAAAGTTGAAAATCTTTAGGAAAGCATACATTGCATATTAATAAAAATCTCTCTCAAGTTAAAGAATAGAGAAACAAAAATCTCTATTTATATCTCATTTTTCCTTTTAGAAACAAATATAAGATTTTAAATCTTTAAAATAAAGCAAAGTCCCCTGAACTAATCAAATTGAAATAAAATGAAATTAACTCAGCTTACTACAATCTTGATACAACCAACTATTAAATTAATTAAGGGAAAGAAACAAACTATTTATTTATTGAACAAAGAAAAAATATATTCAATAATAAAAAAATATGAAATACCCGAACGTTTACTTGAAACAACATCAGAAATATAAGACATAATAAGAAGTAAGCCCAAGTGAATACAACCAATGAGAGGATCAAATATTTACAATAGGACAAGCACCAACAAAAAAGAAATAGTATGTGCTAAAGACATTAATATATTTGTAAAACAAACTTCAGAAATATATTTACAATTCTGCTGCTTCAAAGGTTATAAAATTTGAGTCTCAATATCATTATCAGCATATTACGCCAACCCATCCCTGAGATAATTATGCAAATGAGTAGAACAATATGAAAGAGTACTCAAGCACTTACTTGTTCAATATGAAAAGTAAGAATCTTGCATATGCTCATGATTAGCGATATAAATTCTGTACACAAATTACAAATAATAAAGTTCAGTGTTTCTATTTTCTATTTTTCTACCAAAGAGGTACAAATAACAAAAAAAAAAAAAAAGAACAACAGAGAAACAGATCAAATGAATATCCCACAATGCAATTGTAATCCACCTTGATGATTCTTGGAGAATTCATCAATCCTAGAAAAAAAATTATTGCTCTAGTTCCTTCGGTGGTGGACACCCATTTTTGAGATAGAATTACAAGAAAATGACAAGATAGAGGTCCCAAACACATATGTATTATCCATCGATGAAATATTTTTTAGAAAAAATTGAAGAACTTGTTTAGTGACAAACTCAACAAAATTCACCTTCCTCATTCGAAGAGAACTTATAATTTTATCAGGATATGATGATACAGGAGCTATCAAACCCAATTGAAAAATAAAAATTACCAATTTCAGTAAGAAAATAAACATTAACAGTAAGATTATGTCAAAAAAAAATCTAAAAAATAATAATAAGGATAATTAAAACCTACCAAAACCATAAAGGAGAATTTGAATCAATCAAGAGATTAAATTAAAATTCAAATAAAACCATAAACCCAATAGAGTCAGTCGCACAAGCAAAAAAAGAAAAAAATCAAATTGACCCTCCAACAAAAAAATTAAGAAAATAAAGAAACTCACAATATGAATGCCTTGGAAGCCAGAGAAAGCAAGAGTCTTAAGAACCTCACAGCCAATTCTACCCACCCTAACCATGGTACTTCTTATCGTTTATTTCTTCAACGATGGAGAAGGAATCCTTAAAGTTGGTCTGAAGCAAGCAGACATATAAAACCACATAGATGAAACCCAACAATGAGAAGAAAAATGAACCACATAATGAAACCCAATAATGTATTACAGAGGGTAAAACACAAAAGAGATTAAAGGAAGGAAATAATCAAACCTTCTATATTTTAAAGGTTTAGGAAGAGGAGAGAAGATGTTGAACCTTCGTGGTGCCGACTATGGAGAGAGAGAGGAGTTGTGTCGTGCTGACCACTGAGAGAGATGGACTGTAGGTGAGAGGAACACAGAGAGAAGGAATCGTGGGTGATAGGGGAGCGATGGGGGTCGAATATTGCCAGAGCTATACCCTAATTTCTGATTTGGAGAAGAGAATGAATAGTCTGCTTATTTCTCGATTTGGGTTTAGAGGAAATAGGGATTCAGCGTCTGTTTAAAGAACTTGAAACCATTTTTGTGAGTTTTTATAACTGACTATATAGTCATATTCAACCTTTCTAAACCGACGCAACAAACCAATTAAAATTTTTAATGTTTTACTTTTCCCGTCGGTTTTTTCATTACTGTCAGCGTCCGTTTAAAGAACTTGAAACTATTTTTGTGAGTTTTTATAACTGACTATATAGTCATATTCAACCTTTCTAAACCGACGCAACAAACCAATTAAAATTTTTAATATTTTACTTTTCCCGTCGGTTTTTTCATTACTGTCTAATTAGTAACAGACACAAGTAATACTTTTTTAGCGTCAGTTTAAAACAGTTGCATAAATACATGGCTGACTATTTACATCGGTCAATGAAATGAACAGTGTCGTTGACCGACGTAAATAGTGTAATTTGTAGTAGTGATAGGGAAGAAAAATTCTTGGGGCTTTCAGCCTCAATCATCATCGTGAATCATCGCCATCAACTGTTCTATCCACTGTCGCTGTATTGGTAACAATTCAGTTTTTGGATCGTATTGCCGCTTACCCCCAAACTGTTAAAAAAATTCAAAATTTATATTAGTTTATATGTATGTATATTATATATTTGTTATTATAATAAATACTATAATCAATAATTAAAACTTACAACTTTTTGATCTTGTATGTAACGGTTGGGGTTCGCACGTGCGACAATGTCAGTCATGTATTTCAAAACAAAAAAACCACATTCTTAGTTTTTAGGTTGTCTTGGACAATTTGCTAGTGAAATTCCTTGCCAGGGCCAAGATACTCATGTGTGTCCCCAATATATCTGAATGCACTGTTTAAAAAATTATATTAGCATTTCAATTCATTAGTTAATTAAAATTTGTTACATAAGAAGTCATTAAATTATTACCTTCCAAAAATTTGAGCAATTTCTTCGGGAATTGGGCGACCACGTATCGAGTCTAAATGGATAATTTTTTTTGGCGTAACGACCTCTAGCATCCAATGCACACTAGAAAATTATATTAGAATATAAGTAAGATAGTATAAAAATAATTTGAAGTCATAATATAGAAATGAACAATTAGCACTAAAGAATTAAATAGAGTTTACTCGATATTCCAAGGAATAAAGAACATTTGGTGGTTGTTATTCATCGATGATAACCAAGCAGCGAATCGTCTTGCCACATTGTCAAAAGACTGACTCTTTACTTCATCAGTTATCCAATTCAACACGATAAGCTCTGGGTCGTAAAATTTGAAAAAATTTCTCATACCATTGATGCTCCACTGCCTACCAAAAAAATTGTTAAGTATTAGTGTCTTATAATAATTTGACTAGAATTTGATATATATATATATGTAAGGTTAATTAGATTAAAGAAGAGTATACATCATTCCAAACAGCATTTCCTGGTTGCCAATGAAGTCACACAATGCAACCTGCTACAAATCCTCTCCAGATAACATGATCTGGGTACGCGGTGCTATGAAATCCCTTAGGCACAGGAATTGTGATTATATCACGTTTAACTTTGAGGTTCAAGAATTCAACAACCATCTATTTTAGTGATTTAGGGATCAAGTCCATCTTCTTTTTCGAGAATAATTCATCTTCTTGATTTAGGGATCAAGTCTATGTAAAACTTTCCCATTGTTGGTAATCTTAGTTTTTTCAAACCATCGAACAGGGGTTTATCAGCATCACTTAGAAAATTATCGAATTTCTCAAGATCATTAAGAAATTCCTCCTGTGCTTCGTTAAGCAAGTCTAGTGGATGATCATCGAAATCATTACCCTCGATATCATCTACCCCCCGCTTTCCTAATGGATATGGATCATCAGGTAAATGTTCGCCATGCCAATACCAAGTAGTATAACTTCTATTGAAATCTCGTAAATACACATGGTCCCTAATCATTATAATATTTTCTTTAGATACATTACAACAATCTACACACGGACAATGAATACGATTGTGATTTTTAGAATTCTTTAAGGCAAACTCTAAAAATGCATCGAACCCTACTTGAAATCGCAGTGTCTCTCCCCTCACACATCCATGATTTATCCATAACAAAAATCCTATCCAAAAAAATTCAGCATTTGGTAACTAATTATAGCTAGTTACTAATTACACAATGTAACTAACTAGGTTTCTCACAATTAATTCATATTAATTTATAAATTACTCAAATTCTTGTTTCAGTTAAAGTTGTTTAGTTGATTGGAATGTTGGAAAAAACTGAAAAGTTTATATAAATGTGTATATAAGTATTTGTGTTATGTCACGTAACTTCTTATAACTATGTTGTAATTAACTAGTTATTTGTGTTATGTAAATATTAATATTTTTTTAGTAAGATTTATCTTAATTCTACAGAAATTTTGGCAGTATAACGGTTGTAATTGAACGTTCCCAAAAATTTTAAAAGTGCCTAAAATAACAAACAAAACAGATATAACAATACAGAACAAACAAAATAACATAAACAATACAAAATTTATCCACTCATCCGACCGCAGTACATGTATTCGCAAAACCTACTTCACTACGGATGAATATTTAAGATATTCAAACTCATGCATTGATAATTAATTACATAATAAGAAAAAGTTAGTTAAAGTATATACCTATATATGCAAGCTCAAATATGATCAACACAAAATTATGCTGAACCTACAATATAAAGAAATACAACGAAATTGCGAAATTAATTATTTTATTACTTATAACTAGTTATAAAAATAGCAACAAGTTACTTAGTTACTAAATTATACATACATATATATAATTAATTATATCCCATACTAATTCAATCGTAAAATTTTTATTTCTAAACTAATTAAATCCCTCCAATGTCACTCTCATTCACAATAAATATATATATATATTACATAGAATATATACAATACAATTACAAATTGTATTTACATAAAAAAATATACACACAATATATACACACATTATATACACACATATTCAATAAAATATAAAAATGCATATATATACTATATATTGAGGTTTAAATTTTCACCTTATAACCGCAATCCGACGAGCAATTCCGTAAAAAATCCGGGCACTATGCACATACAACACAACAATATTACTAAAATGAAAAAAACCCAAAAAATAATTTACAAAAACCAAAAATAAAACAATGTACATTATAAAAATGAATTGAAACTATATTTATACCTTAAAGGAGGTTGAGATTCAATGTTTTCTCAAAAAATAATGGTGGCCGGAGTTATACCCACTATTTTTGTATGGGTTCAGATGACACTTAAATAGGGAAAAAAAATTAAAACTTTTTGGGTGTATGGGATTAAGTATCGAAAATAGAAGATTTTAAAACAAAAATGGGCTCAAATGGTTGACAAATGGGCTGGCGGAGGTAGTGGTTGGCGAGGGTTTTCTCTTTTCTGGTGGTGGTTGTGCTCTCTGTTTTTGGTTCGTGAGGAGAATGAAGAAGATGACATAGGGTTTGTTTATATAACCCTATGTTGTCGGTTATTCTATAACAACCGGCGACATAGGGTTACATAAACAAACCCTCCTCCGTTTCATTCCACACCGACTCTAAATGGTATAATCCAATTTTATACCTACGGTTTTTATAAGAAAATCGCCTCTAAAGGTAAATTTTCAATAGGCAGATATTTTTAGACCCTTTAGCTTTCCTTTTTATAAATGTGCGAAGTGTCCTGTTCGGGCTGTGTCTTGCGAGCAGATACTTGGAGTCGATTCCACGTGTCACCATCGAGTGATGCCACGCCAAAGTGCAGAAATTGGAATAACATTTGCCCCCCAAGTCTGTACGGGACTTCCAAAGTTGCGTGTAGACTTCATCCGAGCTGTCTTTGCATTTCGATGGGTGGCACATGTCAGGCGCCTCTATTCGTGACTCGATGTGAGGCTGACTGGGCGTCCGTTCAGTTTTCGACGAATAAATGCTCTGACACAATTAATGCTTCGAAATTTGATTTTCTCTGACCACATTTGACGGTTGCACTTGATTGCTTTTGATTTCCCATATTTGCTTTTGGGCGGAATCGAGGTGTCTAAGGTTTTTTCGAAATAATTACCCCTTTTTGTTGTTTGCCTATAAATACCATTGAGCATTTGTTCACAAACTCATTTTCACCAACCTTCTTTGCTAAGTTAGTTTAGAGCAAAAAGAGAGGTTTTTAGCTTCAAGTTTGCTGAAGTGTTTTCACAAAAACTACTCGTTTAGCTTGGCGTAACCTGAATCCAGACGTTCGATCCTTGAGTAAGTTCTCGATTTCTTTTACGTTTACTTTGCACATTTATTTTCTGAATGCAACTTTAGCTTTGCTGTAGAAGATATGTAGGAAACCCTAAGTTTAGAAACTCTGCGATTTTCCTTTGCAACGATTCATGCGACTTCATCATTCATAATGCTTGCTTTTTGAACTGCATAATGCCTGTCTTTCATCTTGCTTATTCTAAGCTTCATGAAATTTTTTGCCCTAACTCACCAAAACTTCAAACTTCTGAGTTTTGGCTTTTCGTCGAGTATTATTCTTTAATCTGTTGAGTACTCCTGGTCGACATATTTGCCTGTGCAATGTTAGATATCCCGACCAAACAATCATCTCGCGTGTTGTCTTTTGTAGATGAACCCAGGTGAGTTTTGGCGAAGCGAACACCAAATCGACCAATGCATCTGACCCTCACGTGGCCCAGCACGCCACCTTGTCCAGCGCCGAACATGATCCACCCGTGCAGGAGGAGGGGTATCATGAAGGGGACGCTGAGGTCCAGGAGATAGAGGAGCAGGGCGATGTCCATCCTGGTAGTCCTTCCGAGGAGGAAGAAGAGGAGGAGGAGGCTGCACCCCCAAACTTTGGGGGATACAATGAGGCTGCGGAGCAAGTTGACGCTGACGCCGATGTCCTGGTTGAAGGCGTGGACTTCGTTACTGAGGAACTTACTGCCGCAGTTCCTTAGAGGAGGCAGGCTCCATTGGGCGCTAGGTGGGTAAGCCCTTCGTCCAAGGTCACTGAGCCACAAACCCTAAGAGGGGGATGTGTGCCTGGTCGGGTGCTCATGCAAAGCAAGGGGCATTGTTGCCTTTGCACCCATACTTTAGGAAGGTGGCAGACTTCTTCCGCCTCTGTCCGACCCAATTCACTCCCAAGGGCATCAAGTATTTGTCTGCCCTGTTCATTCTTTACGCCTCCCAGAAGTGGGACATGCCCTCTCCCCATGAGGTTAGCTGGTCTTTTTGACTTAAAGTCTACCCCCAAGCATGGCAGGTCGGGGTATATTTCTCTCAGCCAGACTACAAGTAGTTAACGGGCCCGGCCATGAGGCCATCAACAAAATTGGGCATTTTGTTGATGAGTATTTCATGGTGGAAAGCATGGGCACCACCTACAATCGGTTCCAACAGATCCTTGTATATCACCGCCCACCCTTCACACTTGCTCTTAAGGATAGAGCTCAAAGGCTTGCTCAGCTGCCGGGTGCTGCCCAGAATATCACTTTGTTGACCTCCGAGGACAACTTTGTGGAGTACGGGCTCTACCCAAAGGATTTCATCCCTCAGCCTATGAAGGAGAGAAAGAGGAAATATGGTGCTTGCCGGGCTGAGGGATCTTATCAGGAGAATGAACCCATTCAACTTAAGCGTGAGGCTAAGTTGAAGGGAGGTGCGGTGACAAAACAGTATGCTCATGAGCCTCTGGATCCTGAAGATGAGGCTGAGGAAGAGTAGGTGACTCCGCTAAAAAGGAGGAAGAAACTTCCTGCCGAGCACAAGCCTGTTGAACATGCAATTCGAATCCAGGAGCCCAGTCTACCTGCTCGACCATCCACTCCTGTACTACTAAAGGGGAAAGTCGTCCTGGCAGAGATAAGAGACTTTTCAGGTGATGAGCCTTCAAGTCTTCCCCGGGCAAATGCTTTGCAAAATACTCCGTCTTATTTTCAATCTTCTTGATTATTATGCTTTCATACTTCTAGTGCTTTTCTCTTAACCATGTTGCCCTTATTTCGTATAGACATGTCTCAGAAGATGCTCAAAGCTCTGAAGAAGAGAGTGGGGGGAAGCTCAAGCTCATCTCCTCCGGCCAAGAAGTCTAGCGGCGGTGAGGCAACGCCACCTAGAGAAAAGGCGCTGGTTGAAGCTGTTATCGATCTATTCGAGGAGCTAACCGTGGTGGACCCTTCTGCTCCAAAAACTGCTAAGTCCAAGGTCTCTCGAGGAGGAAGTTCGGGCAAGCCCGAACAGTCGAAGGGCGGATTTGAGCAGATCCGGGCTCCTACCCCACCTCCATCACTGCATCCGGAGACCAAAAGAGGCAAGGAGATGCCCACCCATTACATGAATAGGTCGGTCCCTGAAGTTAATGAGCAGCTGGCCGGAGCTGACAATGAGCCTTCCCTGGAGTTGTTGATGGTAGTAGTCCTGAAGAAGTTTATGAGGGTGAGTCTTTCCTGACAGTTTCCTTTAATCCTTCTTTACTTGGCTCACATTCTAACGTTTTTTTATGCAGACTGGTCTAAAGTTGGCTTACACTTATTCTCGAGCTTAGTCTGTTGCGTCCAAGAATGCTGCCATGTCCAACACCATGAGGGCGAAAGTGGACTTGGCCAGGAAGGATGGTGATGAAGCCAGGGTTCAACTCGGAGCCATCCGAATAGAACTGGGTGAAGTCAACAAAAAGCTTCTTGCTGCCGAGAAGAAAGTGGCCGAGCTGGCCAAGGATTTGGAGGCTTCCGACTAACTTGAGGCTGCCATGACCTCCTTGTCCAAAGAAGTGACTGACCTCCAGGAAGAAAGGGAGGTTCTTTGAACTATTTTCCGCATGTTAGAAGTAGAGAAGAAGTCCAAGGAAGAGGAGCTTAATGCTGAGGTAGAGAGGCTCAAAGGGAAGGTGAACGCCTTAGAGACAGCCGGTCTCGAGATTTTTTATGACTTTTGGAAGGCTAACCCTCAGGCAAATTTTGATTACCTGGGCAAGGCCAAATACATGTATCTCGAGTACTACGCTTCCCAAGTGGCATATGGAGAGTCCGAGGCAACCCCTTCTACCTCCGGTCTGAATGCTGACATGCCTCCTGCCTAGACAACAGATCCTCCAACTCCTAACGGCCCAGAGGACATGTACAAGGAGTCTGGGACTCTAGCTGTCTGAACATTTATCTTTCTTTTTATATATATGTCCGGCCATAAGGCCTTTTTTAAGACATCATGATCGGCCAAGCGGTCTTTAAACTTGGAATTATTTTTCATTTTGTAGTCAACAGGCTGACCGGGCAGCTTTTAATCCTGGGTTTACTTGCTTTTGTTATCTATAATAAATTTCATTCTCTGTTTATAATCATTGTGCAACTGTGTTTGTTTTATCTTTACCAAATGCTTTGTACAGGTATAGGTGCCCCCAAGTGACCGAGCTGTAATGACCGCTCTAGTAATTTAGATTAGTAAGGGCAATTAGCACTAATTTTTATTATTTTATTATTATTTGTGAATTTATTTAATTGTGGACCCCAATATTTAGAAATAAATATTAGAGTTATAATTTCTCAATTCCAGAGATTTTATTAAACTCTAGGGGTATTATTTAGCTTATATGTGAAATATGCAATTTTTGTGATTTTTGCTCGGCGACACCGGAAAATCCGCTGAATGGTTAGATTGATCACATGAGTAAGTTTAGAACTTTATTTCTTAGTGAGGAATATTTTAGAGAAAATAAATTATCGGGGTTGAGCGGGGTTATGGAATTTGACCATTTTACCCCTAGCTTTAGAAATAACTAAGTCTTAACTTAAAGGGCAAAATAGTAATTTAATATGGGATTGAGTGGCTGCCTAGGAGTGTGCCACGTGGCCACTTATTTCAGCAAAGGGAAATGGAACTTTTTCCCTAATTTGATTTATTTTCATTTTGTAAGAAAAACCTTAAGAGAAAATACCAAAACAAGAAGAACTCTCTCTCCTTCCTTCTTCTCTCTTCAAAACCAGCAAGGCCAAGGGAATTTGCTGCTGAATTTTGGAGTTTTCAGCTAAGGATTCAAGCTAGGTTCAAGTGGAGGGCATCCATCTAGCACGAGATTTCCGTTCAGGTCGGCCAGCACACTTGAATTCGGAAAACAGGTAAGAACTGAATATAATATGTGATGTGATTATCTGAATGTATGTATATGTGTTTGTATATGCATGCTTAAATAGTGATTTTCCCTACCAACACTTGTATGGATATGTTATAGAATGCATTGGTACAGTGAGTGTTGTTGTTGAGAGTACGATACAGTGATACCAACACGGGCACGGGAAAGTGCTGAGGTGTGTGGTATATCACTCAGTAGTACTCAGGGTACGGAGTAAACCCTACCAACACTCTCATACAGTGAGGTACGTTGTGTATATGGTATGGTGGTTGTACCCTAGTATTGAACGTTCATACTCATCTATTAAGCTCTGTAAATAGGTGTATGGGTGCCTATTTACAGGTCGGAAATTATATGATATGTTATATGCATTTCTTACTGAGTCTGTCGACTCACAGTTCTGCTTCCATGTGTAGGTAAAGGAAAGGCGAAGGCTGAACAGGAGTGAACCTGAGCTCAGATGGGATTGTACATGTCAAGCAGCGCGACCTGGAGTGTTTGGTCTCGGGACATCTAGGAGTTGTATTTTGATAGTCGCTGTGCGACCTGTAATTTGTGTAATTTGAAAAATTAATTTCAAAAAGTTTGAAAACGGGATCCCGGCACTTGTAAATATTTTATAATGTTACAAAGTTTAATATTTAATGCAAAAGTTTTAATTTGACACGTTTTTCGAGAAAATTCTTTGATTAGCAAAGATTGCACTATAATTGAAAAAGCACTGTAGCGTGCCTTAGCATTAGGGCGTTACACGAGCAGACTTATGACTCTTGGTCACTTGTTACTTTTTGCAAGTATGCTTTTTTATTTGTTCGGGGTTTTGGGTTTGACCAAACCTTTTATACGTAATGGATCGTAAATTAACAATGTAAAGCCCGCTTAGTTTAATTTGGAAATTAGCAGTTAATTATGATTAATTATGAAAATTATTTATAGCTATTTAAATAATTTATTATACTGTTATTTATTGAATTCAGAGATGCATTTTTATGTCATGTAGTAGTTTGCATAATTTTGCATTTCGGTGCCCGGTATTTTGGAACTCGGTGTTTGGCTCAGTAGAAATCACAACTTAGTATGTTAGTAGTTTGGGACGGGTTATTAGACATTGGGAATGTCGGGAATGGCCGGGAATTTAGAATTTCCCAAAAATACCCCTTTAGTGTTTATTATGTGATTTTAGTGTGGAGGGGCAAATTGGTCTTTTTGTCCCAATGATGTTTTGTCTTTTAGTGAGTTTATCAAATGGAAAATAAATGTTTATTTTATTAATAATTGGCTGAAATGAATTAATATATGTGTGTAAAAGCTTTTTATTTCATTTTATCAAAAAATTACAAAGTTAAAGAAAAGAAGAAAATTTTCAAAAGCTCTCATTCTCTCTCTATTTTCGGCCAAGACTTGGAGCTGCTAGGGCTGGGTGTTTTTGCTCAACTCTTGTGATTTTCAACTCCTCTTTGTGTAATCCAAGTCAAGGTTTGATCACTTATATCTTCTCTTTGTTTTCTTGAAATTTTTAATGGAAAAGTTGAGTATTGCATGATAATTTTAGTGATGTTGCTACTGTCTATTGTTGTTGTTGTTTCCTTGATTAAAATGTTGAGTTAAGTAGGTTGAATTAGGTTGAATTGCATACTTGAATTCCTTGTTCTAGTTGGATAAATTTTTATGTAAAAAGCTTGGGTTTTCAAAGAAAAATGGAGGTTTTGGTGGCTGTTGTGTTTGCATGAGTTCGATTCTAGTTTCTGAAGTTATTATTAGCTTGTTTATAATTTTGAAGCATAGATTGAATGCATGTTAGGTGGTTTTACTCAAGTTTGAGTTTAGAACTCAAAGCTTGAGCTTTAATGACACTTTTTGCTTTGGTGCAATCTGGGTGGTTTTGGTGCCTTAGAAATTGTAATACCCGGAATTAAGAAATGGATTAGCAAAACCCTAACTAGATAATTATGAGTTAATTGAGGAATTATATTATTATATAGTTCAACATATGTGAAATTATATGAATTTAACATGTTAAGACCCCGTTGGTGAGCCAGGGGCATTTTGGTAATTATGACCCGAGAAGGGTAAATTGATGAAATTAATTTAATTACGTGCTTAATAGAACTATATTATTATATAGTATGCATGTGTTGTCTTTTCAGGTGTGTTGTGACAGGTTGGCGCGGTATAGTCACAACTGGGTATTTCGAGCCGAACCGGGTTCGGGCCCGAAATGAAAATTAGATTGAATGAATTGGCATTTTATTTGATATGTGATAATCTGAAATTTAATTGGCAATGTTTGGGTGTGAAATGGCATTTATGCCCTTGTATGTATGAATGTGTGAGAATTGGCCTTAGGGGGCATTTTGGTATTTTGACCTTTAATGATATACTTTGATAAAAATGGAATTTTTAAGGAAAATGAAATAGAAAATTCTGGGTTTCTTTCCCTCTCTTACCCGACCCTCTCTCCCACTCTTACTCTCTTGATTTTTCAACTTGATTTGATGAGAAATAAGCTTGATTGAAGCTTGGATATTTGGGGATTGTCGAGCTTGGCCTTAAATTGGTTTGAGGTAGCTTTCTTTTTACTGAATGTTATTGTTAAAGGAGCATGATTAAGTTGTGAAGTTCTTGACTTTGCATGTGGGAGAAATTGCTGTTTATTTTGATAGATTTGAGTATGATTTGCATAATTATGTAATGGATTATATTGTTGTGTATTAGATGAGTTTTTCAAGGTTGGAATTCATGTTTTATTTTGTGTTCTTGCTGCTGAAAGTTGTGGTTAGGTATGCTTGAGAATTTGATTGTGAGATTCAAGAGCTTGAATAGATGTTGTATGGAATTTTAGGTCAAGTTTGGAGCTTGAAAGTTGTATATTGTTAAATCTGATGTTGGTTGTGGATTAATGCATGAATTTTGTATTTTTTTTACCCTATGTTTGATTGAGGTTCGAAGTTATGGAAAATTAGCATGTTTAAGACCTTAAAAATGGAGTTTTGGGGTGTTCTAAACCCAGTCGTCGCGACGGGATTTTCGGCCGTCGCGACTGGATTTGGCAGTGAGAAATTCTGTTTTTCTCAATTTTGTTTTGGCCATAACTTTTGACTCGGGACTCCGTTTGGGACGTTCTTTATATCGTTGGAAAGCTCGTTCCGAGCTCTATTTGATTATCTGTGTTTTGAATGCCATATTTATATTTTGTGAAAGTGAAATTGGGGATTAACCCTATTTGTAAAATCCCGGATTGTGTGACTAGGATTACCGACACCTGATCAGGAGCACCCAGGGATTTGGAATCTCTTCTATTGCGGAACAACAGGTAAGACAATGATTAACACGTAGAGTATGCGCAGTGGCGCTTATATTGAGAATGATATGCATGAATGTTCAGTAACCGGGATTAGGGTTATTACCCTAATAGGAACGGTCTAATAGCCTAGGGTTATTACCCTAGTGATATATGTGTATAAATGCCATGCCATGTTAATTGAAATGAGATTTAGGAATTATGCGCTCAAGGCATAATCAGGTTGGACTCGGTACTCATAACCGAGATGAACCACTTCTAAGGCCTTAATGTATTTAGATGTGTGAGAGTAACACGTGGGTCTACGTCATGTAGATTTAATTAGATGTGTGAGCGCAACACATAGGTCTACGCCACGTAGACATAAATGGGCATGATGAAATAATGATCAGGTCTGTGCTATACAGACATATGTGAATGAGCATAATATATTTGTTATGATTTATACTGTCTTGCTGGGCTTGGCTCACGGGTGCTCTACTGTGCAGGAAAGGGTAAGGCATTAGCTGATCAACCATGAGTTTCAGGAGCAGGGCGAAGAATGTACATGCTCATGCCAGTTCAGACCAAGCGGGTTATGGGTCTAACAGTGTTGACTTTTGTATTCTGTTTTGCCGCTTAGGTCGGCTAGTAAGAAAGAACTTGTAATAAGTTTGTAAATATTTTTGGGATCCCAACTATTTTGAAAAGTTTAAATTATATTACAAGTTTATAATATAAAAGTTTAAATTCTGCGCTATTTTAATTAGTAATCCCGATTAGGGGATTAGGGTTTCATAAGCTTTTTTGGTAGCGTGCCTAATTATTTAGGGCGTTACAAAAATGTTCTTTGGGTCATATGGAATAGGTCTGGAAGGTTTGAGTTGATTTGGAGTTGATTTGAGCAAGATATGAATTTTAATTGTTGCTGCCTGCGAGGAACCGGAATTCCGGTTGTGCATCCGGAATTCCGGATGAGGGTTCTGAATTTTCCCAGAACCGGAATTTCGGTTGGGCAACCGGTCTACCGGTTGGGGAAAATTCAGGGACCCTAGTTTTCCTCGTTTTTATGTTTTAGGGGGTATTGCCATGCTTTTTATCGATAGGGAAACTTTTAGTTCCTAGTTTAAGTCCCCGGGAAGTGATTTAGCGTGTCACTTATAGTGTTGTGATTTTTATGGTTTAGGAGCCTGTAATCCGCCGCTCAGCTAAAGTTCCAGTCAGGTTGGCCGGCACACCTGAATTTGGAATCCAGGTAAGATTAGTATAACAGTATGCATATGTAGATTACATGTTTAGCGAGCATGTAGGAAGCCTGTTAGATTACATTAGTTATGTATGTTGGCTTCGAACCATCCAACCTTGTCACGTCGGTACAGGCTGGAGTATGACCAGCAGCCGGAGTATGACCGGTTCGACCGATCAGGCTGACACTTGGTTGGTGGTTCCATACTATTGACGTATCCCGTCAATACAGGCTGGAGTATGACCAGCAGCCGGAGTATGACCGGTTCGAACGATCAGGTGGATATAGTAACACGTCGGTACAGGCTGGAGTATGACCAGCAGCCGGAGTATGACCGGTTCGACCGATCAAGCCGTTACGTGTCAATAGTATCGTCCCTATGAACGTTCGTAACTCGCACCGTGTTGGACACGGCAGTAGTGGCTCAGTACCGTGTTGGACACGGCAGTAGCGGGACTCAGTATCGTGTTGGACACGGCAGTTAGGGTTGTGATCAGGGGTATGGGCGTCTGATCATGACCGGGATTTATGTATGATTATTATTATGCTTTTCTTACTGAGTCTGTTGACTCACAGTTCTACGTTTATGTGTAGGTAAAGGCAAGGCTAAAGCTGATGGACCGTGAGCGAGCTTATGAAGATTGTACATGTCGGGGCGGTTAGGCCTGGAGCGTACAATCATCAGGACAGCGAGGCTGATTTTGTAACTAGTCGCTAGGCGACATTATTTCGTATGAACAGTTAAATCTTTTTGTAAATGATTTTGTAATCGGGATCCCGAGTCTTTTGTAATATTATTTTTCTAAGTTTAATTAAAAAGCAAAAATTTTAATTAATCACGTTTTTCCATAAACCTCGTTGATTAGCAACGAGCTGCACAGCATGTTTAAAAATCACGTAATACGCCTATGTTAGTTAGGGTGTTACAATTTGGTATCAGAGCCGCCAGGTTGTCTTCCGAAGATCGTCACGACATGTACAATCATCATCAGCAGTTAGCTTGTTTCACGGTTCAGTAAGCCTTTATTGCTTTAGTAGTTTATTTATTCAGTTATGAGAAAGAAAAGCCTGTTAGGAAGCATGTTAGTAGCCTGATAGTAGAATAGGCGCATGTTTCATTTTAATTTCCAAATTAAGCGGCATTAGTGAGCTCTCGTTGATCGTGACCTGAAGTGCCAACTCGGGATTTCGAGGCTGTTCAGACTAGATGGATGCCAGACGAAATATTAGGAGTCAGGGCATCTCAGTCGGGTCAGATCAAGGTCGAGGAGCTCAGTTCCCCTCAAGTGTTATGGGCCGAGGTAGAGGTCCCAGGGGCAGGGCTCGCGGTCGGGGTGATGTTAACTCGCCGCAGGCTGCCCAAGTCAATCAGGAAGCCCAGAATTGGGAAGTTAGGTTTTGCTTAAATGCAAGGCAGAATAGAGGAGCAAGATAATGAGATTCAGAGATCGCGGCAGGAGGGTGCTCCTGCAGTGCCGGTGCCAGAAGATCCAGTGGCACCCGCCCTTGCTACTCAGGCCGAATTAGTTGTGGCGGCCAACAGATTGGAACCTTTGTATGAACGGTTCCGGAAGCAAGTACCTCCGGTCTTTCTGGGAGGTCCAGATGTGGCGAAGGCCGAACAGTGGCTAACGGTGATCACCAAAATTTGGAATTTTATGGGTGTCACCGGGAACGACAGAGTGGTGTGTGCCACCTTCCAGTTTCAAGAAGACGCTCTGGTGGGACATGGTGTCTCAGATCCATGACGTTATCACTATGACCTGGGAAAGGTTCCAGGAACTCTTCAGCACTAAATATTATAACGAGGCGGTCAGAAGCGCCAAGAGGAAAGAGTTCGCCCACCTGACCCAGCGAGAGAATATGAGCATGACGGAATATACTACTCAGTTCGATCGGTTGGCGAGGTTGGCCATGTCAACCGATTTCAGTAAGAAAGAAAAATTTCTTGATGGACTTAATGTGAAGATCAAGTATGACCTTATGGTTACTACCGACGACAAGACCACCTATGCTGTAATGGTGGAGGAGGCAGTGCAAGCTGAGGGCGCAGTTAGATGTACGTTGGAATCAGTTAGGACTCCGGAATGTGGCGGGGCTCCTACCCCTCCTGCGTCAGGTTTCAGCAGGGGAGGTAGTGGTTCGACCATGGACTAGAGGAGGAAATCATCCACTGCATCCGGTGGCTCGAGGCAAAATAAGAGGTTTTGAGGGAACCAGAATCAAGACGGTCGTCAGGGTAGTGTTGAGACCCGTTATTCCTAATGGAGTGTCTCATTAGTAAGAGGCATCCTCCGGGTGAGTGTTTAGGTCAAGGATGTCTTATGCGGCAGCCAGAGTCTTTAGAAAATTGGAAAGACTGTATGATAGATATGAATCAGGGTTTGGAACCCTTTTACCTGGCGGAGAATTGGTTATCTCCAACAGATGGATTAGGTCTACGCCGATCAGGATAGATGGTAGAGAGTTAAGTGCTGACTTGATAGAGATGAGTTTAGTAGAGTTTGATATTATTTTAGGAATGGATTTCCTATCTAAATATTCGGCGAGCATTGATTGTAAAAGGAAGATGGTGATCTTCCAACCGGAAAGTGAAGAACCATTTGTGTTTGTTGGTTCAGTTCAGGGATCCCGGATCCCGGTGATCTCGGCTATGTCAGCTAGAGAATTGTTGCACGGCGGTTGTTTAGGGTTTCTGGCCGTGGTGGTGGACACCACTCGGCCAGATACCATTCGGCCAGAGGACATCAAGGTGGTTCGGGAATTTTTGGATGTTTTTCCCGAAGAACTTCCAGGGTTACCACCTCAGCGGGCGATTGACTTTGTGATAGACTTGGCACCAGGGGTGGAACCGGTTTCCAAAGCCCCATATAGAATGGCTCCAGCTGAACTTAAGGAATTAAAGATTCAGCTCCAAGGGTTGCTTGACATAGGGCTTATTCGGCCCAGCGTGTCACCCTGGGGAGCCCCGGTTTTATTCGTCAAGAAGAAAGATGGATCTATGAGGATGTGCATCGACTACAGAGAATTGAACAAGCTGACGGTGAAGAATAAATATCCATTACCTAGGATCGATGATTTGTTCGATCAGCTTCAGGGGAAGACGATCTTTTCTAAGATTGATCTCCGTTCGGGTTATCATCAGTTGAGAATCTGAGAGGAGGACATTCCGAAGATGGCTTTCTGCACTAGGTATGGACATTACGAATTTCTGGTTATGTCATTCGGAGTAACCAATGCTCCTGCAGCATTCATGGACTTGATGAATAGAGTATTCAAGGATTTCCTCGATATCTGTGTGATTGTGTTTATCGACGACATCCTCGTGTACTCTCAATCAGAAGAGGAGCATGAGTTACATCTTCAGATGGTACTGCAACGACTTCGAGAACATAAGCTTTATGCCAAGTTCAAGAAATGTGACATCTGGCTATCTCAGGTGTCCTTCCTAGGGCACATTGTGAGCAAAGATGGGATCAAGGTGGATCCCGGGAAGATCGAATCCGTTAGGGATTGGCCGAGACCGAAGACAGTGACAGAGATCAGAAGCTTCTTGGGTTTAGCTGGGTACTACCGTAGGTTCGTGGAAGGGTTTTCAAAAATTTCAATGCCCCTAACCGAACTTACAAAGAAAAATCAGCGATTGAATTGGTCAGACAAGTGCGAAGCTAGTTTTCAGGAGCTGAAACAGAGGTTGATTACTGCTCCAGTGCTAGCTTTGCCTTCTGACAAGGAGAAGTTCGTAGTTTATTGTGACGCATCCAAACAGGGTTTGGGGTGTGTATTGATGCAAGCCGATCGGGTCATCGCTTATGCCTCCCGTCAGTTAAAGGATTATGAACAGGGATACCCGACTCATGATCTAGAGTTGGCCGCGGTGGTTTTTGCATTGAAGATTTGGCGGCATTACCTTTACGGGGAAAAGTGTTAAATCTATACCGACCATAAAAGTCTCAAGTATTTCTTTACTCAGAAGGATTTTAATATTAGACAAAGGCGTTGGTTGGAATTAGTGAAAGATTACGACTGTGAGATCCTCTATCACCCCGGAAAAGCCAATGTAGTGGCCGATGCCCTGAGCAGAAAGGGTCCCGGGCAAGTAGCTAGTTTGGTTCAGATCTCACCTCAGCTAGCAGAGGATATGGTTAGATCCAGCATTGAGTTTGTGGTAGGTCAGCTTCACAACTTAACGCTGCAATCTGACCTGTTGGAAAGAATAAAAGTCGCTCAGATGACGGATCCAGAGTTAGTGAAGATCAGAGATGAGGTGTTGGCTGGTCAAGCCAAAGACTTTTCAGTGTCAGACAGCGGGATGCTTTTGTATAAAGCCAGGGTTTGTGTTCTGAATAGTGTGGAACTTAGGAATGAGATCTTTGAGGAGGCTCATTCTACCCCGTATTCTCTACATCCCGGCACCACTAAGATGTACCAAGATTTGAAACCGTACTTCTGGTGGAGCGGTATGAAGAAGAATTTGGTAGAATTCGTATCGAGATGCCTCACCTGTCAGCAGATTAAGGATGAACATCAGAGACCAGCAGGGTTGTTGCAGCCTCTAACCCTACCAGAATGGAAATGGGAAGATATCACGATGGATTTTGTGGTCGGGTTACCTAGGACCACGGGTTTGTTTGATTCCATCTGGGTAGTGGTGGATCGATTTACAAAATCTGCTCATTTTCTGCCGGTTAGAACAACATTTACAGTGGATCAGTTGGCAGAATTGTATGTCAGAGGGATCGTAAGACTTCACGAGGTACCGAAGTCTATAGTTTCGGATAGAGATCCGAAGTTCACTTCCAAATTTTGGCAGAGTTTGCAACGAGCAATGGGTACAAAGCTGAAATTTAGTACAGCATTCCATCCTCAGACAGATGGTCAGTCCGAAAGGACAATTCAGATATTGGAGGACATGTTGAGAGCCTGTGTTATGGACTTTGAAGGCTCATGGAATAAGTATCTACCGTTGATAGAATTTTCTTACAACAACAGTTATCAGAGTACGATAGGGATGGCTCCCTATGAACTGTTATACGGTAGGAAGTGTAGATCTCCCATCCACTGGGATGAGACAGGGGAGAGGAAATACCTAGGTCCATAATCAGTGCAGCGGACCAATGAGGCAATAGAGAAGATAAAAGCTAGAATGCTTGCCTCACAGAGCAGACAGAAGAGTTACGCAGACCCGAAACGCAGAGATGTTGAGTTCCAAGTAGGGGACCATGTGTTTTTATGGGTATCTCCGATGAAGGGGATTAAACGTTTCGGGAAAAGAGGCAAGTTATGCCCTAGATTTACAGGACCTTTCGAGATTCTCGAGAAGATAGGTCAAGTGGCATATCGGTTAGCATTGCCTCCAGCTTTATCAGCAGTTCACAACGTATTCCATGTCTCGATGTTGAGAAAATACGTTTCAGATCCCTCTCATATACTCAGTTATGAGAGCCTTGAGCTACAGCCAGACATGACTTATGAGGAACAACCAGTGCAAATCCTGGATAGAAAGGATAAAGTCCTTCGAAATAAGACCATAGCAGTGGTCAAGGTTCTCTGGAGAAACAGCAAGGTGGAGGAAGCCACCTGGGAGCTAGAGTCAGATATGAGAGCTCAATATCCAGAGTTATTCAGGTTAGATTTCGGGGACGAAATCCTTTTAAGGGGGGGATAGTTGTAAAGCCCGTTAGTTTAATTTGGAAATTAGCAGTTAATTATGATTAATTATGAAAATTATTTATAGCTATTTAAATAATTTATTATACTGTAATTTATTGAATTCAGAGATGCATTTTTATGTCATGTAGTAGTTTGCATAATTTTGCATTTCTAAGTGTCTCGTATTTCGAACTCGGTGTTTGGCTCAGTAGAAATCACAACTTAGTATGTTAGTAGTTTGGGACGGGTTATTAGACATTGGGAATGTCAGGAATGGCCGGGAATTTAGAATTTCCCAAAAATACCCCTTTAGTGTTTATTATGTGGTTTTAGTGTGGAGGGGCAAATTGGTCTTTTTGCCCCAATGATGTTTTGTCTTTTAGTGAGTTTATCAAATGGAAAATAAATGTTTATTTTATTAATAATTGGCTGAAATGAATTAATATATGTGTGTAAAAGCTTTTTATTTCATTTTATCAAAAAATTACAAAGTTAAAGAAAAGAAGAAAATTTTCAAAAGCTCTCATTCTCTCTCTATTTTCGGCCAAGACTTGGAGCTGCTAGGGCTGGGTGTTTTTGCTCAACTCTTGTGATTTTTAACTCCTCTTTGTGTAATCCAAGTTAACGTTTGATCACTTATATATTCTCTTTGTTTTCTTGAAATTTTTAATGGAAAAGTTGAGTATTGCATGATAATTTTGATGATGTTGCTGCTGTCTATTGGTGTTGTTGTTACGTTGATTAAAATGTTGGGTTAAGTAGGTTGAATTAGGTTGAATTGCATGCTTGAATTCCTTGTTCTAGTTGGATAAATTTTTATGTAAAAAGCTTGGGTTTTCAAAGAAAAATGGAGGTTTTGGTGGCTGTTGTGTTTGCATGAGTTTGATTCTAGTTTCTGAAGTTATTATTAGCTTGTTTATGAGTTTGAAGCATAGATTGAATGCATGTTAGGTGGTTTTACTCAAGTTTGAGTTTAGAACTCAAAGCTTGAGCTTTAATGGCACTTTTTGCTTTGGTGCAATCTGGGTGGTTTTGGTGCCTTAGAAATGTTCTTTGGGTCATATGGAATAGGTCTGGAAGGTTTGAGTTGATTTGGAGTTGATTTGAGCAAGATATGAATTTTTGATTGTTGCTGCCTGCGAGGAACCGGAATTCCGGTTGTGCATCCGGAATTTCGGATGAGGGTTCTGAATTTTCCCAGAACCGAATTCGGTTGGGGAAAATTCGGTGGACCCTAGTTTTCCTCGTTTTTATGTTTTAGGGGGTATTGCCATGCTTTTTATCGATAGGGAAACTTTTAGTTCCTAGTTTAAGTCCCCGGGAAGTGATTTAGCGTGTCACTTATAGTGTTGTGATTTTTATGGTTTAGGAGCCTGTAATCCGCCACTCAGCTAAAGTTCCAAATAAAGTTGACCAAGGCACACCGAATTCGGAATCCGTGTAAGATTAGTATAACAAGATGCATATGTAGATTACATGTTTAGCGAGCATGTAGGAAGCCTGTTAGATTACATTAGTTATGTATGTTGGCTTCGAACCATCCAACCCTGTCACGTCGGTACAGGCTGGAGTATGAACAGCAGCCGGAGTATGACCGGTTCGACCGATCAGGCTGACACTTGGTTGGTGGTTCCGTACTATTGACGTATCCCGTCGATACAGCCGGAGTATGACCAGCAGCGGAGTATGACCGGTTCGAACGATCGTGGATATAGTAACACGTCGGTACAGCCGGAGTATGACCAAGAAATGAGTATGACCGGTTCGACCGATCAGGCTGTTACGTGTCAATAGTACCGTCCCTATGAACGTTCAGAACTCAGTACCGTGTTGGACACGGCAGTAGTGGCTCAGTACCGTGTTGGACACGGCAGTAGCAGGACTCAGTATCGTGTTGGACATGGCAGTTAAGGTTGTGATCTGGGGTATGGGCGTCTAATCATGACCGGGATTTATGTATGATTATTATTATGCTTTTCTTACTGAGTCTGTCGACTCACAGTTCTACGTTTATGTGTAGGTAAAGGCAAGGCTAAAGCTGATGGACCGTGAGCGAGCTTATGAAGATTGTACATGTCGGGGCGGTTAGGCCTGAATCGTACGATCATCGGGACAGCGAGGCTGATTTTGTAACTAGTCGTTAGGCGACATTATTTCGTATGAACAGTTAAATCTTTTTGTAAATGATTTTGTAATCGGGATCCCGAGTCTTTTGTAATATTATTTTTCTAAGTTTAATTAAAAAGCAAAAATTTTAATTAATCACGTTTTTCCATAAACCTCGTTGATTAGCAACGAGCTGCACAGCATGTTTAAAAATCACGTAATACGCCTATGTTAGTTAGGGTGTTACTGTTGGGTTTTATGCCCTAAATAAAACTCATTTCAATATAATCAGATTTACTTATTAATATAGATCAGAAATAACATTTAATGTTGCATGGTTCACATGATTTATTTCATGATTATATGTACATAATGTATAAATTCATCTGAAACCCTTTTCACATACTTGATCCTGTTTATTGTGTCGTCAACACATTGGAAAGTAAACATGACTATGTGCATAAAGTTTCCTAGATTTATCAAACATAGGGTTTTACTGATATGATAATCTACAACAAGAGTTTACTTGTATTTGGAGAAATACTATGTTCTTTCCAGAACATTGATTAAAGTAAAGCTCAGGTTGGATGCATGGAGTATGCATCGGAAGGGACCGATATTGAACTTTGACTTAGATTTATTAAACTTACCGTAATATCTATTCAAGTCAATATCGCCTAGTTGATCCTAGATCAAATGATCTTAATCCTGATATGATTAGGCTCAATCTTGAAAGGCTATTCGTGTTCTTTGATTTGTTAGTTAAGCCTACTTTTAGGTCAGGGTGATACGTACATTTTGGGAACACGGTAGTGCAATTGAGTGGGAGCGCTATCATAAACATGGAATCTATAACTTCTATCTGGCGAATAGTAAGCAAAGGATGATCTCCTTCGAGCTTGACCAAACGAACATAAATGGTGGAGTACTCATTTCACATTAGCTGAAATATCATTTATACGGGGTCAAGTGTTTTAAGGAATAAATACATTGTAGGGTGTAACGGTAATCTAATCCCTTTACAGTGTAGATCATTCATATAGAGGATCATTGATCACATTAGGATTATAACAATGGATAACTAATGATGTGTCTATATGGTGGAACATATAGAGCATTCTATATACTGAGAGTGCAATTCTAAGTTCTATGCGTGGATTCAACGAAGAATTAATAAGTTAGTGAATTTTAGTGCTAAATTCTTGATCTACTTATTGGAAGCTCGGTTATATAGACCCATGGTCCCCCCACTAGTTGAGATAATATTGCTTGTAAGACTCATGTAATTGGTTTTGATTAATCAATTATAATTCTCAAATTAGACTATGTCTATTTGTGAATTTTTCACTAAGTAAGGGCGAAATTGTAAAGAAAGAGTTTATAGGGGCATATTTGTTAATTATGATACTTTGTATGGTTCAATTAATAAATATGATAAATGACAATATTATTTAATAATTATTTATAGTTATTAAATAGTTAGAATTGTCATTTAAATAATTGAATTAGGAAATTGGCATTTTTGAGGAAATCAGATACAAAAGGTGTTAAAATTGCAAAATTGCAAAAAGCAAGGCCCAATCCACTAAGTGTAGGGCCAGCCACTTTTGTAGGAAATTTAAACTGATTTTTTCATTATTTTAATGCCATATAATTCAAATCTAACCCTAGTGGAATGCTATAAATAGATAGTGAAGGCTTCAGGAAAAACACACTTTTCTTCTGACTTTTTCTATTCAGAAAAACTGAGCCTTCTCTCTCCCTATCTTTAGCTGACCACTCTCTCTCTTCTTCCTTAGAATTTCGAAATCCTTAGTGATTTGAGTAGTGCCCACACACATCAAGTGATACCTCAATCATAGTGAGGAAGATCGTGAAGAAAGATCATCAGCAAAGGAGCTTCAGCATCAAAGATTCAGAGAAAGAGATCCAGGTTCAGATATTGATAATGCTCTGCTACAGAAAGGAATCAAGGGCTAGATATCTGAACGGAAGGAGTCATTATATTCCGCTGCACCCAATGTAAGGTTTCTTAAACTTTATATGTGTTTATTTCATCGTTTTAGAAAGTTCATATTTAGGATGTTAATAAACATACTTGTGAGTAGATCTAAGATCCTGGTAAAATAATTTCCAACAACTGGCCTCAGAGCCATGGTAATTGATTTACTTACATGTAATTTGGACTTTAAAACGATTGTTTGTATGTTCTTTGGATGGTATCATGTTGTATTGAGTGTTATTTGATGATTGATTGATGATTGTGAAATTTTCGTGAAAAATAATTGTTATTTCGGTTCTGGCATTATTTTTATTGGATAGTATGGAAAAAATTAAGCAAGTTAGCCTTTTACAGAACTCAATTTGGATTTTATTTGAATTAGTTATGATTTTTTGAAGATTTGACAAAATCGGGGCTGTGCTGATAGTTTCCTGCGATCGCAGAACTGTCCGTACAGTTTCGAATTTTTTCAATTTTCTTCAATTTTTCATACTTTTTCATGGAATTAACATCCAATTTTTTGTATGGTTTTGTATATATACTATTACTATTCCTAATTCAATTCTAATTATCATTTTGAATTAATTTAAATTTTTTTAATTTAATTCAACATATTAGTGTAATTTGAATTTGAATAGAATTAGTATTTATCTTTTTGCTTAAAAATCTATCTTATTTTTAAATTTGATTATATTTTTTAAATTTAAGGTCAGATATTTTAAGATATTTATAATATCTTTTAAGATATTTAAAAATATCTTATCTTTTAAAGATATTTATAATATCTTTTAAGATATTTTAAAAATATCTTATCTTTTAAGATTTTTTAATTAAATCTTTTTAGATATTTTGACCATATTTAAATTTAAAATAAGATATTTATAATCATGTAATTTTAAATAGATATAAGATATTTTGCTAATTTTTTAAATTTTGTTATTTTATTTATTTAAATTATATTTAAAAATTTGAAAAAGATATTTATTTATCTTTTCTAATTTTTATTTAATTTTTATTTATAAAATAACATTTAAAATTTAAAAGTAGTTAGCAAATTTTTGAAATGATATTTAGGTTGGTTGAAACCTAATTTTTCAAAAATTGTAGGTTTAATTTTAATTTTTCTTAAATTTCGAATTTTTTTAAATTTTTTTTTAAAAAAATTCGAAATTTTTTAATTTTTTTTATTTATTTAATTAATTAATTTCGAAATTAAATATTTATTTAAAATTAAATAAATCCTACATCCAACTATCCAGCTAACCCTGTTGCAGGAGTATGTGTTTTAGCTTGTTTGTAAGTTTTTTAAAACCTATTATTACTTGATTGCAAATAGCCATGGTTACTTTTTGCCAGATCTAATGATCTGATGGCTCCCTTGGTCAAGATAATAATTTGTAACAGGTATATTTACAATCTTCTTTCATCTGTGTATGACCTAGCAACATGATAGGACCCATCCAAAGTGTGCCTGTGTGAGCCTATGTGTTTAATTTTATTATAGATGCATATAGGTTAATGTTGCTAAATAAAATGTCATAGTCATTGATAGATTTTATTTAGGCCCATTTAGTTTTGGGCTTATTCAATTAATAACAGTTGTTCTTATTAAGGTTAAATTCCTCTCTTTTGGGCCTTGTGTGAGAGTTGGGAGCCATAGAAGTGGGTACGACATACTGAACTCCAAGACTCCCCCTCACACAAACCACCCCAATTGTGAAGGCCCATTTGCCTGATTTGAATGACTGTACTAGGTTAATTACACTAGTTTAACCTAATTAAAATTGATTAGCAACATAATTAATTTCATTTATTTTGAAATTAATTTAAGAAAATTATAGTTTAAAGAATTCTTTATTCTAAGCTAAACTATATGTATTTTCTTGTATTTAATTAAATATAGAATAATAACCATCTAGATTCTTTCTGGAACTTAATTTAAATTTTTTCATTAAATATTCCTATTTAAGTTGATATTTAGTTATCTACAACTAACCAACTTAAATCTGAATATCTTTTGAATTCAAAATTTCAAAATTAAGTTGAGGAATTTTAGGTATTGGTTATTAAGATTCTTTAGATATTTTTTAAGTTAATATCTTTTCAAATATTAACTTAAAATGGAATATCTTAAAATTAAGTGGTTACAACTTAATTTTTGATATTTAATTAAATTTAAATTTGAAAAATATTTAAGTTCTAGATTTTTTCTAATACAACTTAAATTAGATATTTTTTCAAATTTTGTGGAAAAGATACTTAGTCAAATAAGATATTTTCTAGATAGTTATTTCTAGACTACTTATTATTTCTAATATTAAATAGGAAAATATTATAAATTGTGAAGTTAATTATTTAATTAATTTTGGTACAATTTATTTTAAGTATATTTTTCCTAGTATTAAACTAGAAATTAATAATTAAGCCTTCTCTACACTTAATTATTTATTTCTTGAATTTAATACATTTAATTAATTTGAAAATTAAATATCTAAGTTGATTTTTATCATCATACTTAAATATTTCTTTTTCATGACATTTAATTAAATAGAAAATTATTTTTAGTTGAAATTTATTTTTTCAACTAAATTTAAATAATTTTCAAAATATATTTTTCTTTATTTTATTAATCAATTTTCGAAATTGCATTTCTTAAATGCTAGAATTTCGAATTTTATCTTGAAAAATAGATTAAGTTGTAAATTAATTATTTATTTTAATTAATTCTTGGATCAACTTAAATCAATGATTTTTTCATTTATTGATTAATTTAAAATAAATTGAATTAAAGTATATTATTAGAAATTGAATTAATTAGTCAAAGGAAAATCTAGATAGATGATATTTTTGCTTGAAGTATTTTTCTAGTGTATTTAATTAAATAGAAAATTAATATTTAAGTTGATTTTCATCATCATACTTAAATATTTGAAATTTTTCTTATATATTTAATTAAATAGGAAAATTATATTTTTTGTTGTAAATTAATTTTATTAATTAATTTTGGGCCAACATTAAATTAGAATAATTTTTCGAGGATTAATTTTTTATTTTTACATGCATTTTCGAAAATTGTATTCTTAAATACTTTAATTTTTCGAAATGCAATATATATTTATAGAAAATTAAATTTGAGTTGTAAATTAATTTATATTAATTTTGTAACAACTTAAATTGAATATTTTTCTAAATATTTATTGGAAATTATTACTAAGATGGAAATAATTCATCTAAGTAAAATTTATAAATATTAAATTAAAATTTATATTTAGAATTTTTCATTCTAAATTGGAAATTTTAAATAAATATATATTTAAAATAAATAAATTAAATAAATAGAATCAAAGAAAATACAACTCACTTTAAATAATGAGCTTGATTATTATTAAGATATTTGATCTCCATTGTTGGTCTTACAAAAGTTAAATGTTTTCAATATAACCTCGAGACGCTAGACTTCGTCCCCCTATGGATGGTTATTCGTTGAACACATTTAACACCGTAAGATTTCATTTGATAAGTGTTTTGTAAGTTTTCGTCTCTATTAGACTCTCCCCTACGGTGACTACTTAGAGATAAACTTATGAAACATGAAACAATGGTGGAAGCTCATAAAATGAGAATAACCTTGACTCTCGCCTACCGGGACAACGTTGGATTCTTATTTTGATCGAATAAAAGGTTGCTAGAATGGTTTCTATTTTAGATGAGCTGACAACTCTATTCAATAAATGATGCTTTGACTCTCGCCTACCGGGACACTGTATCAGTTTGTTGAAAACCTTAGAAATTATATAGGATTGTATGTTTTAGTATTTTCACTAGTCATTCCTACTTGCTATATGTTTATAATTTCTGAATTGTGTATGAATTTATATTGAACCATGTTATTTTCTGTTATTAAGTTGTAGTTTAATTTCGAATCTTCATTGTTGGTCTAACATGTTTGTTTTTCTAATGAGATAAATCCCTAATGGATTTTCACCATTAGACATACATAATAGTGTAAGATCTCGAAAGATAAGTATTGTATATGCGACATCTAACTGTTCATCAATTGATGACACCTTAGACTAGTATTTTTACAATATGAAACAAGAAGATTACATAAATAAGATTACTTTGTCTTTCGCTAATCGAAGCATCGTTGGATTCTTATTTTAAAAGAAATTATCCTAATTCCTCTTAGCTTATTCATTTCGAATTAGCTTCAAAACATATCATTGGATGAATGGTCTATAAATCATTTCATGTCATTATATTTTCTCTTAAGAAATTAAATGACGCATATGATTATAATCCCGAAATTCTATTCCCAATTGATATAAATCCTCAATCTTAGAAATCTCCTACTTGTATGGGCAAATCTGACTTAGAGTTTGTATTAGTAGTGGTGGTCCAAGAAAGAATTACTCATTATATTTGGTTGAATTTAAGTCTTTGACTTTAATTTTAGAATCCAAACAGAAATTTTCTTATATTTCTAATTCCAGAATACAATACAGTTACACTTTCTCAAGTGTTTAATATCCATCTTATATTAATGGATTAAAACTGTATGGAATATGAGTTAGGTATTCTTTGACCAGGATCCACCTGCAGTATTCTAAGATCTCGTTGATGTAACTAAACCTATGTCATCAAAAGACACTACCATTTTTTTTAATCTATGGCATTTGTATCTTGTTCATAGTGGATTTGACAAGATCAATCTCTGCAAAGAGTTAATATGCCTATATCCACTGAAAGTAGTTCATCTCATTCGCAGATGGATGTACATTCAGGGGTGGATATGAGTTTTTCGTTGTATTCTTAAAACGATAACTCTAGATTATACCTTTTAGCAAGAAATTTGAAATGTTTGAAAAATTTCATTAATTTCTAGCAATGGTTAAAACCATTAAGGTAAGTGGTTAAAGATCTTGCGAACTGATAGGGGTGGAGAAATAGTTAGTAGATATGCAGTTCAAAGATCATTAATTTGATTTTTGAATTATACCCAAACTTACCTCCCCAGAAATTTCGAGTTGCATGTTGATGATTAGTTACTAGTCGTTGCCTAAATCCTTTTATGGTAATACAATTTCAGAATGATGTAATGGTTGGGCACTTAATGTAAATCATTACTAGATTCATGGATGGCCTAATCAAAACTTTAAGAAAAGCTAGAACTATTAACCATGGTTTGTTAGCTATTCTAAGTGATTAGGGGTGGACCATCCCATTGTCAATAGATAAGAAAGTGTTTGTTCAAACAAATACTACTTTTCTAAGATAATGACTAAGTCTGAAAACAAGTAGCAAATAAAGGAGATATTTATTTCTTGATTCCAAAAGTGTTCTATCATCTTATATGACATATGATGATCCCACTGCCTCTGTTGTCTTGTCACAACCAAAGAGGTTAATACCATTTAGTTTTCTTAGACATAATTCACGGTACCTTGTCGTAGTGGGAGAGTTTCTAGGAACTCACCTTCTTATGACTTGGGAGACACTAGTGATTAAAATCCATTGTGAGTTTAAACAAGTAATGGATTGTCAAGATAAGAAACTAAGAAGAAAGCCAATAGAACTATGGTTTAATCCATTCACATGGAATAACCTAAAGTTTTCTATTACAAGGACATAAAAGGAAATTTTAGTTAATACGTCTATTCTATGGACTTAACAAACTTCCTGTTCCTAGTATTATAGGTTTGAGTTAATCTAAACCTATGGCTTGTGGTATACCTGGTAATTACTTACTCTAATGTAAGCAACTTACTTTAGTGAGATGCTAAGCATTTTCTTTCTAATGGAAATCTATAGAAGCTTCACAACTTCTTAGGCATAGATTTTATTTATCAAAGGAAAAGTCTTAACTATTCCAGAAAAGATAAAGCCATGAAAGAATTTCTTATATCAACAGTGAGAGGTCTTAGATATGCTTTTGTATGCCTTAGACCAGACACCTGCTGTTGAGTGGGAGTAATGAGTAGGTATCAGATTAATCCAGGAGAAGAACATTGGAAGACAATCAAGTAAATCCTAAGATTAAGAAGAGGAACTATATGTTAGTCTATAAGGGTGTGTTTAAAACTCTTAGACTACACCATATCAGATTTTGAAATTTGCCTTTGTGCTAGTAAATCTTTCTGATAAGATGGTGGTTACTCTGGGGGTGGAATAGTGATTTTGGAGAAGTGTAAAAACCTATCTGAAGTCTCTAGGTCTACCAGAGAGAGATTGAATGTTAAAGCTGCAGGAAAGTTACTTATTCAGTCTAAGGAAAGTTCTATACATCTTTGGCACCATTCCAAATTGCCTTAAACTACTAGTGTTAATTTCCTGATTAACCAAAAGTAGTTGCCAAAGGTATAGAATCCAGTATCCCAAGAGAGTAGACATATAGAGAGGAATTTCACATTATCAATGATTTTGTGATTAAGGAAGAGTAATGGTGGAGAAAAGGTTGTGGTTAATTCAACCTTTCAGATCCTATTACGAGGAGTTTACTACTACTACACTTGATTTGTATATCAAGGTGTTGAGATTATTTGAAACGCACTTTTTGTTTTATATTAGTGCAAGTGGGAGTTTGTTGGGTTTTATGCCCTAAATAAAACTCATTTCAATATAATCAGATTTACTTATTAATATAGATCAGAAATAACATTTAATGTTGCATGGTTCACATGATTTATTTCATGATTATATGTACATAATGTATAAATTCATCTGAAACCCTTTTCACATACTTGATCCTGTTTATTGTGTCGTCAACACATTGGAAAGTAAACATGACTATGTGAATAAAGTTTCCTAGATTTATCAAACATAGGGTTTTACTGATATGATAATCTACAACAAGAGTTTACTTGTATTTGGAGAAATACTATGTTCTTTCCAGAACATTGGTTAAAGTAAAGCTCAGGTTGGATGCATGGAGTATGCATCGGAAGGGACCGATATTGAACTTTGACTTAGATTTATTAAACTTACCGTAATATCTATTCAAGTCAATATCGCCTAGTTGATCCTAGATCAAATGATCTTAATCCTGATATGATTAGGCTCAATCTTGAAAGGCTATTCGTGTTCTTTGATTTGTTAGTTAAGCCTACTTTTAGGTCAGGGTGATACGTACATTTTGGGAACACGGTAGTGCAATTGAGTGGGAGCGCTATCATAAACATGGAATCTATAACTTCTATCTGGCGAATAGTAAGCAAAGGATGATCTCCTTCGAGCTTGACCAAACGAACATAAATGGTGGAGTACTCATTTCACATTAGCTGAAATATCATTTATACGGGGTCAAGTGTTTTAAGGAATAAATACATTGTAGGGTGTAACGGTAATCTAATCCCTTTACAGTGTAGATCATTCATATAGAGGATCATTGATCACATTAGGATTATAACAATGGATAACTAATGATGTGTCTATATGGTGGAACATATAGAGCATTCTATATACTGAGAGTGCAATTCTAAGTTCTATGCGTGGATTCAACGAAGAATTATTAAGTTAGTGAATTTTAGTGCTAAATTCTTGATCTACTTATTGGAAGCTCGGTTATATAGACCCATGGTCCCCCCACTAGTTGAGATAATATTGCTTGTAAGACTCATGTAATTGGTTTTGATTAATCAATTATAATTCTCAAATTAGACTATGTCTATTTGTGAATTTTTCACTAAGTAAGGGCGAAATTGTAAAGAAAGAGTTTATAGGGGCATATTTGTTAATTATGATACTTTGTATGGTTCAATTAATAAATATGATAAATGACAATATTATTTAATAATTATTTATAGTTATTAAATAGTTAGAATTGGCATTTAAATAATTGAATTAGGAAATTGGCATTTTTGAGGAAATCAGATACAAAAGGTGTTAAAATTGCAAAATTGCAAAAAGCAAGGCCCAATCCACTAAGTGTAGGGCCAGCCACTTTTGTAGGAAATTTAAACTGATTTTTTCATTATTTTAATGCCATATAATTCAAATCTAACCCTAGTGGAATGCTATAAATAGATAGTGAAGGCTTCAGGAAAAACACACTTTTCTTCTGACTTTTTCTATTCAGAAAAACTGAGCCTTCTCTCTCCCTATCTTTAGCTGACCACTCTCTCTCTTCTTCCTTAGAATTTCGAAATCCTTAGTGATTTGAGTAGTGCCCACACACATCAAGTGATACCTCAATCATAGTGAGGAAGATCGTGAAGAAAGATCATCAGCAAAGGAGCTTCAGCATCAAAGATTCAGAGAAAGAGATCCAGGTTCAGATATTGATAATGCTCTGCTACAGAAAGGAATCAAGGGCTAGATATCTGAACGGAAGGAGTCATTATATTCCGCTGCACCCAATGTAAGGTTTCTTAAACTTTATATGTGTTTATTTCATCGTTTTAGAAAGTTCATATTTAGGATGTTAATAAACATACTTGTGAGTAGATCTAAGATCCTGGTAAAATAATTTCCAACAGTTACAAACAACATGCTATAAATTTCAACTCAATTCGAATTTTGAAATAAACATCTTTATTCATTTATTGATCGAAAATGTGTCTGTTACCGTAGTAACTTACATCAGAGCAGACAGAAGAGTTACGCAGACCCGAAACGCAGAGATGTTGAGTTCCAAGTAGGGGACCATGTGTTTTTATGGGTATCTCCGATGAAGGGGATTAAACGTTTCGGGAAAAGAGGCAAGTTATGCCCTAGATTTACAGGACCTTTCGAGATTCTCGAGAAGATAGGTCAAGTGGCATATCGGTTAGCATTGCCTCCAGCTTTATCAGCAGTTCACAACGTATTCCATGTCTCGATGTTGAGAAAATACGTTTCAGATCCCTCTCATATACTCAGTTATGAGAGCCTTGAGCTACAGCCAGACATGACTTATGAGGAACAACCAGTGCAAATCCTGGATAGAAAGGATAAAGTCCTTCGAAATAAGACCATAGCAGTGGTCAAGGTTCTCTGGAGAAACAGCAAGGTGGAGGAAGCCACCTGGGAGCTAGAGTCAGATATGAGAGCTCAATATCCAGAGTTATTCAGGTTAGATTTCGGGGACGAAATCCTTTTAAGGGGGGGATAGTTGTAAAGCCCGTTAGTTTAATTTGGAAATTAGCAGTTAATTATGATTAATTATGAAAATTATTTATAGCTATTTAAATAATTTATTATACTGTAATTTATTGAATTCAGAGATGCATTTTTATGTCATGTAGTAGTTTGCATAATTTTGCATTTCGGTGCCCGGTATTTTCGAACTCGGTGTTTGGCTCAGTAGAAATCACAACTTAGTATGTTAGTAGTTTGGGACGGGTTATTAGACATTGGGAATGTCAGGAATGGCCGGGAATTTAGAATTTCCCAAAAATACCCCTTTAGTGTTTATTATGTGGTTTTAGTGTGGAGGGGCAAATTGGTCTTTTTGCCCCAATGATGTTTTGTCTTTTAGTGAGTTTATCAAATGGAAAATAAATGTTTATTTTATTAATAATTGGCTGAAATGAATTAATATATGTGTGTAAAAGCTTTTTATTTCATTTTATCAAAAAATTACAAAGTTAAAGAAAAGAAGAAAATTTTCAAAAGCTCTCATTCTCTCTCTATTTTCGGCCAAGACTTGGAGCTGCTAGGGCTGGGTGTTTTTGCTCAACTCTTGTGATTTTTAACTCCTCTTTGTGTAATCCAAGTTAACGTTTGATCACTTATATATTCTCTTTGTTTTCTTGAAATTTTTAATGGAAAAGTTGAGTATTGCATGATAATTTTGATGATGTTGCTGCTGTCTATTGGTGTTGTTGTTACGTTGATTAAAATGTTGGGTTAAGTAGGTTGAATTAGGTTGAATTGCATGCTTGAATTCCTTGTTCTAGTTGGATAAATTTTTATGTAAAAAGCTTGGGTTTTCAAAGAAAAATGGAGGTTTTGGTGGCTGTTGTGTTTGCATGAGTTTGATTCTAGTTTCTGAAGTTATTATTAGCTTGTTTATGAGTTTGAAGCATAGATTGAATGCATGTTAGGTGGTTTTACTCAAGTTTGAGTTTAGAACTCAAAGCTTGAGCTTTAATGGCACTTTTTGCTTTGGTGCAATCTGGGTGGTTTTGGTGCCTTAGAAATGTTCTTTGGGTCATATGGAATAGGTCTGGAAGGTTTGAGTTGATTTGGAGTTGATTTGAGCAAGATATGAATTTTTGATTGTTGCTGCCTGCGAGGAACCGGAATTCCGGTTGTGCATCCGGAATTTCGGATGAGGGTTCTGAATTTTCCCAGAACCGGAATTCCGGTTGGGGAAAATTCAGGGACCCTAGTTTTCCTCGTTTTTATGTTTTAGGGGGTATTGCCATGCTTTTTATCGATAGGGAAACTTTTAGTTCCTAGTTTAAGTCCCCGGGAAGTGATTTAGCGTGTCACTTATAGTGTTGTGATTTTTATGGTTTAGGAGCCTGTAATCCGCCACTCAGCTAAAGTTCCAGTCAGGTTGACCGGCACACCTGAATTCGGAATCCAGGTAAGATTAGTATAACAGTATGCATATGTAGATTACATGTTTAGCGAGCATGTAGGAAGCCTGTTAGATTACATTAGTTATGTATGTTGGCTTCGAACCATCCAACCCTGTCACGTCGGTACAGGCTGGAGTATGAACAGCAGCCGGAGTATGACCGGTTCGACCGATCAGGCTGACACTTGGTTGGTGGTTCCGTACTATTGACGTATCCCGTCAGTACAGGCTGGAGTATGACCAAGCGGCGGAGTATGACCGGTTCGAACGATCGGGTGGATATAGTAACACGTCGGTACGAGTGGAGTATGACCAGCAGCCGGAGTATGACCGGTTCGACCGATCAGGCTGTTACGTGTCAATAGTACCGTCCCTATGAACGTTCAGAACTCAGTACCGTGTTGGACACGGCAGTAGTGGCTCAGTACCGTGTTGGACACGGCAGTAGCAGGACTCAGTATCGTGTTGGACATGGCAGTTAAGGTTGTGATCTGGGGTATGGGCGTCTAATCATGACCGGGATTTATGTATGATTATTATTATGCTTTTCTTACTGAGTCTGTCGACTCACAGTTCTACGTTTATGTGTAGGTAAAGGCAAGGCTAAAGCTGATGGACCGTGAGCGAGCTTATGAAGATTGTACATGTCGGGGCGGTTAGGCCTGAATCGTACGATCATCGGGACAGCGAGGCTGATTTTGTAACTAGTCGTTAGGCGACATTATTTCGTATGAACAGTTAAATCTTTTTGTAAATGATTTTGTAATCGGGATCCCGAGTCTTTTGTAATATTATTTTTCTAAGTTTAATTAAAAAGCAAAAATTTTAATTAATCACGTTTTTCCATAAACCTCGTTGATTAGCAACGAGCTGCACAGCATGTTTAAAAATCACGTAATACGCCTATGTTAGTTAGGGTGTTACTGTTGGGTTTTATGCCCTAAATAAAACTCATTTCAATATAATCAGATTTACTTATTAATATAGATCAGAAATAACATTTAATGTTGCATGGTTCACATGATTTATTTCATGATTATATGTACATAATGTATAAATTCATCTGAAACCCTTTTCACATACTTGATCCTGTTTATTGTGTCGTCAACACATTGGAAAGTAAACATGACTATGTGAATAAAGTTTCCTAGATTTATCAAACATAGGGTTTTACTGATATGATAATCTACAACAAGAGTTTACTTGTATTTGGAGAAATACTATGTTCTTTCCAGAACATTGATTAAAGTAAAGCTCAGGTTGGATGCATGGAGTATGCATCGGAAGGGACCGATATTGAACTTTGACTTAGATTTATTAAACTTACCGTAATATCTATTCAAGTCAATATCGCCTAGTTGATCCTAGATCAAATGATCTTAATCCTGATATGATTAGGCTCAATCTTGAAAGGCTATTCGTGTTCTTTGATTTGTTAGTTAAGCCTACTTTTAGGTCAGGGTGATACGTACATTTTGGGAACACGGTAGTGCAATTGAGTGGGAGCGCTATCATAAACATGGAATCTATAACTTCTATCTGGCGAATAGTAAGCAAAGGATGATCTCCTTCGAGCTTGACCAAACGAACATAAATGGTGGAGTACTCATTTCACATTAGCTGAAATATCATTTATACGGGGTCAAGTGTTTTAAGGAATAAATACATTGTAGGGTGTAACGGTAATCTAATCCCTTTACAGTGTAGATCATTCATATAGAGGATCATTGATCACATTAGGATTATAACAATGGATAACTAATGATGTGTCTATATGGTGGAACATATAGAGCATTCTATATACTGAGAGTGCAATTCTAAGTTCTATGCGTGGATTCAACGAAGAATTAATAAGTTAGTGAATTTTAGTGCTAAATTCTTGATCTACTTATTGGAAGCTCGGTTATATAGACCCATGGTCCCCCCACTAGTTGAGATAATATTGCTTGTAAGACTCATGTAATTGGTTTTGATTAATCAATTATAATTCTCAAATTAGACTATGTCTATTTGTGAATTTTTCACTAAGTAAGGGCGAAATTGTAAAGAAAGAGTTTATAGGGGCATATTTGTTAATTATGATACTTTGTATGGTTCAATTAATAAATATGATAAATGACAATATTATTTAATAATTATTTATAGTTATTAAATAGTTAGAATTGGCATTTAAATAATTGAATTAGGAAATTGGCATTTTTGAGGAAATCAGATACAAAAGGTGTTAAAATTGCAAAATTGCAAAAAGCAAGGCCCAATCCACTAAGTGTAGGGCCAGCCACTTTTGTAGGAAATTTAAACTGATTTTTTCATTATTTTAATGCCATATAATTCAAATCTAACCCTAGTGGAATGCTATAAATAGATAGTGAAGGCTTCAGGAAAAACACACTTTTCTTCTGACTTTTTCTATTCAGAAAAACTGAGCCTTCTCTCTCCCTATCTTTAGCTGACCACTCTCTCTCTTCTTCCTTAGAATTTCGAAATCCTTAGTGATTTGAGTAGTGCCCACACACATCAAGTGATACCTCAATCATAGTGAGGAAGATCGTGAAGAAAGATCATCAGCAAAGGAGCTTCAGCATCAAAGATTCAGAGAAAGAGATCCAGGTTCAGATATTGATAATGCTCTGCTACAGAAAGGAATCAAGGGCTAGATATCTGAACGGAAGGAGTCATTATATTCCGCTGCACCCAATGTAAGGTTTCTTAAACTTTATATGTGTTTATTTCATCGTTTTAGAAAGTTCATATTTAGGATGTTAATAAACATACTTGTGAGTAGATCTAAGATCCTGGTAAAATAATTTCCAACAGTTACAAACAACATGCTATAAATTTCAACTCAATTCGAATTTTGAAATAAACATCTTTATTCATTTATTGATCGAAAATGTGTCTGTTACCGTAGTAACTTACATCAGAGATATTTAATCTAATCTGATCTTTTAGCTTAACATGAAATAAAACAAATTGCAGAAATTAGAAATTGTACTTTAAATTGTGGTCGTCCGACCTGAGTACTTTTCAATTTTGTCCGAACCTTTGGGCGTATTTCGCCCTGCAGGCCATTCACTTAAAAGTAAATGTTCTTTCAGTACTTAATAAGGCCATCCGACCTGGTACTTCTATTGGTAGTATTTTCTTAAATGTTCCTTATTCCAATACCTTGGTTCTAGAACAAGTTGCATTTTCTCATCATACTTACCTAATTTGTATGCTTCTGATTCGAGGACTTCAACCACCTGATAGTCTCCTTCCCAGTTATGTCCGAGTACACCTGTCGTATTGTCTATGGTGTTTAGAAATACTCTTCGTAGGGCCTTATCTCCCACAAAGAATTTTCGAGCCTTCACTTGTTTATTGAAATAACGAGCTGCTTTTTGTTGATGGACTCTCAACTTTAAGTTTGCTGTGGTTCGCTTCACTTTGATTTCATCAAGTGATTCAGCCAAGACTACATGATTTTCTGCTTGGTTGTACGTTAATCTTCTATGGGATGGTGGCTCGAGCTCTACGGGTAGCATAGCTTCATATCCATATGCCATGGCAAATAGAGTCTGTCTGGTTGTCGTTTTCTCAGTTGTTCGGTATGACCATAGAACTTCAGGAATCTCTTCCGGCCAGTTTCCTTTAGCATCCTTGAGTGTTTTCTTTATTGTATCCTCCAGGGTCTTGTTAATTGCTTCAACTTGACCATTTGCTTGGGAATGTGCCACTGCGGAGAAACTTTTGATAATACGATGGTTTGCACAAAAATCAGTGAAGGACTGGCTGTCAAACTGTTTGCCATTGTCCAAAATATTTTGTACGGCAATCTGAACCGGCAGATTATGTTCTTCACAATGAAGTCTTGAACTTTCTTAGATGAAATGGTTATGAGTGATTCGGCTTACGTACACTTAGTGAAGTAATCAACCGCTACCACTGCGTACTGCACTCCTCCCTTGCCTTTGGGTAATTGTCCGATCAGGTCAATTCCCCAAATGGCAAAAGGCCACGGACTTTGCATCTGAGTTAACTCATTGGGCGGAGCTCGAGGTATCTTCAAAAATCTTGCCATTTTTCACATTTCTTAACATAGGCCTTTGAATCCTCAATCATTGTCGGCCAGAACTAACCTTGCCTTAGAATTTTCTTAGATAAACTCTGCCCGGCGGCATGATTTCCACAAAATCCATCATGCACCTCAGATAGAAGTCGTCCAGCTTCTTCTTGAGTAACACATCTAACCAATGGCATGGAGAACCCTCTTGTGTACATAATTCCCTATATTATGATATATTGTGCAACCTTCCTTCTCATCTTTTGAGCTTCATTTCGATTATCTGGGAGTTCCTCAGTATTGAGGTAGGCTGCTATTGGTGTCATCTAGTTTGGGGAAGTATTAATCATTTCGATTTCTTCCGTGCCAGTAATGCTGGGCTCTTTGAGGAACTGGATAGGGACGAACTTCGCTTTATCACGTACATTACTGCTCGCCAATCAAGCTAACACGTCTGCAGTCGTGTTTTCTTCCCTTGGAATTTGTCTGAGACCGTAGCTTTTGAATTGTGCGAATAGGTCTTGTATTTTGCTCAGATATGCTATCATCTTTTCTCCCCGAGCCTCGTATTCTCCTAATACATGATTTACCACCAGCTGTCAATCACTGCAGATTTCGATGTGTTCGGCTTTCATCTCCCTAGCTAATTTTAGGCTAGCGATCAAAGCTTCATACTCGGCTTTGTTGTTGGAGGCTTTGAATCCAAACTTGACTGCAGCGTGTAGGTGTTTTCCCCCAGGCGTGACAAGGGCGATTCCTGCACCGGATAGTTGCTCTGTAGCTGACCCGTCCACATGTAGTTTCCAAGTCGGCTTGTCTTCACTGTTACTTGGTTAAGATGTTAGTACTGGCTCTGGGTTGCCTTCTAATATGCTTTTTTCTTTGCCTATGCATTCCACCACAAAGTCTGCTAGGGCCTGGCCTTTGATTGTTGTTCGGGGTTGAAAGGTAATTTCGTACGGACCCAACTCCACTGCCCACTTGAGTAACAGTCCAGAAGCGTCCGACTTTTGCAATATTTGGCGTAATGGTTGATCAGTGTATAGGGCCTTAACTTTCTTGTTGCTAGAATTAGACAGTAAGCGAGTTTCTCTATCAATGGGTACCGGCCTTCGGCCTCAATGAGTCTCTTACTGATGAAATAGACCGGGTGTTGTATGTTGTTTTCTTCTCTGATCAACACGGCACTCACAGCGTGCTCCATGACAGCTAAGTATATCCCAAGCTCTTCTTCGTCCAGAGGTTTCGAGAGTACGTGAGGCTTTGCGAGTTGCATTTTTAGCTCCTGAAATGCTTTTTTCACATTCCTTTGTCCACTCGAACTTCTTATTTCCTCGCATGATGTTGAAGAATGGACACACTTGTCTATTGATTTTGAAACAAATCTGCTTAGTGTGGCGATCCGACCAGTCAAACTTTGTACTTCCTTGCATCTTGATTCCTAGGGCATTGACAATGAAGCCCACAATTTTTCCCGAGTTGACTCCAAAGGAGCACATTAAGGGATTTAGTTTCATGTTGTATTTCTTGAGGACTTTGAAGCATTCATCCAGGTAATCTATGTGCCCCTCAGCCTTCCTGGATTTGACGAGCATGTCATCCACATATACTTCCGTGTTTCATCAAATCTAGTCTTTAAACATCTTGTTTACCAATCTTTGGTATGTGGCTCCAGCGTTTTTTAGACCAAATGGCATGACTTTGTAGCAATACAGACCCATATCTGTTCGGAAACTTGTATGTTCTTGGTCTGATGGATGCATTTTGATCTGATTGTACCCCGAATAAGCGTCCATGAAGCTTAATATTTCATGCCCAGCTGTTGCGTCCACAAGCTGATCGATTCTTGGAAGTGGAAAATAGTCTTTGGGGCATGCTTTATTGAGGTCTGTGAAATCAATACACATTTGCCATTTCTTATTCGGCTTGGGTACCAATACGGGATTTGCAACCCAAGCTGGGTAGAAAGATTCAATTATAAAATTATTGTTACGTAGCTTCTCTACCTCTTCCTGCAAGGCTAGTGCTCGCTCTTTCTCCAATAGCCTTTGCTTTTGTTGGACTGGCCGGAAGTTGGCATCAATATTTAGGACATGCAAAATTACAGAAGGATCAATTCCGACCATATCCTCATGTGACCAGGCAAAAACGTCTAGGTTTGCTCTCAGAGATTTTATCAATGTTGATTTTATCAATGTTGCTCTCAGGATATCCGGATTGATCTCGATCTCTTCTAGTTTTTCCAGAGGTCCAATATTGCTGCTTGGGTCCCCAAGTCGAGGATCCACATCTTCATCCCTGCCTTGGGAAGTTCCCTACTTAGAAATGTTTTTTCCCTTTTCTGTGCTCTGGCTGGAGGTTACTTCCTTCTTAGCCTTGGCCACCGCAAGGTTATAATATTCCCGAGCAATCTGTTGGTTTCCTCTCAGACACCCTATCCCATTCTTTGTAAGGAACTTTAGGCATGAATGGAGTATCGACGTAACAACCTTTAAGTCATACAAAGCTTGTCGGCCTAGCATGACGTTAAAGGCTGATAGAACGTCTAGTACAAGAAATTGTGCTATTATAGTCATGCTTGTTGGAGCTTGCCCAACAGTGAGGGGTAGGCAAACTTGCCCTAGAGGTGCTACTCCTTGACCGGGGAAACCATACACAGGCAGGAGACAGAGGGTTAGATCTTTGAGCTGGAGCCCCATCTTTTCATAAGCATTCTTAAATAAGATATTGGAAGAGGCTCCATTATCTATCATGGTTCTGGACACCATCTTGTTTGCTATCTGGACCTCCACGACCAACAGGTCGTTGTGTGGAAACCTGATCTTGACAGCATCTTCGTCGTTGAATGTTATGGTGGGCTCTCCCGCCCGTGGGATTTTAGGCTTCCTTTCTTCTACGGCCAGGATCACTTCTGCTTGCTCGTGCTATGCTGTTTGGGCATACCTCTCTCGAGCTTTGCCCGAATCTCCAACTATGTGCGGGCCTCCAATGATGACTTGCAGATGTCCATCTACTGGTGGAGGTAGCAATTCTTGGTTGTTATCACCCCTCTGATTCTGATCGGCCTTGACATACTTTTGTACATGCGGGTTATTTTTCCTTACCAGGAATTCAATTTCCTGCTTCAGATTGTTGCATTCATTGGTGTCGTGGCCGTAGTATCCATGAAATTGACAAAACTTGGTCATGTCTCTCTTGCTGACATCTTTTTTGGGCTTCTTGTACGCAGCCAGTGACTGAGTGGCCATGTAAACGCTTTCTATGTCCTCAGTCAAGATGGTAAATGCAGTATACTTGGCTTGATTCTCCCGGGGAGCTTGTTCGGTTTTGCCGGTGAACTTTCCCTTTTTCCCATTCCCTTGCCTATTATTGTTGCTGGAACTTTTATCGTTTGATCTTGAATTGCTTGGGTAATGGGGGAGCTGGGCGAATGTCCAGTGGAAGGAGCTTTTAATTTGCTAGGTTTTTTCTCACCTTCTGCTCGCTGAATAGCCTTTCAAGTTTGATAAAGCCTTCAGCACGGTTGAGAAAATCACTCATTGAGTCTACCGGACCGTTCTTCCTTATGTCCTTCCCGAGCTCACCAAGGACTTCAATGCCCCCCAGAATCGCGGACAACTTTTCGTCTTCGGTTACTCGAGAAACCTTAGTCACCTCTGTCATGAATCTGCTAATGTAGGCTCGGAGAGGCTCGCCTGGTCTTTGCTTTACTTCGACCAGGTCTCCCAGGTGCAACAGAAGTTGGCGAGAGGAGGAAAATTGTGCTTGGAACTCCGAGGAGAAAGCTTTCCATTAGTTGAACTTTCCAGGTGCCAGCTTAAAATACCATTGCTGGGCGGCTTCCGAGAGGGTGGCAGGAAAGATTCTGCAACATACGTCTCCTTGTACTCCTTGTAAATCTATTTGCATCTCGAAATACTTAAGATGGGATAATAGATCTTCCTTACCAGTATACATCTTCCAGGATGGCATTTTAAACTTGTGGGGCTACTCCAAGAGATTAATCTCAGGGGAGAAAGGGGTTCCACGTGCTTGGTCCAACTCGAGATCGTTATTCCTCTGACCGGCCATGCCTTGGAACATACTCTTTAGTTCGTCACATCAGCATTTTTCTGAGCGGGAATTTGAACGCGGGTTTCGGGCTGCACGATCGGCGTGTCAAGCTAATCGTCCACTCCTCTTCTCCTATCGAATACGGAAACGCCTGGTTGTCTCAGCGACTGGTTGGTTTGGCTAATGTGCTGACCGACACCATTAACCTGGTTGGAATCGTTGGGTATGACTTCTCGTGATGAATTACTAGACAGAGTCTGCCCGCCTACCACTAGGCCCACAGGCGGAACGTGTGATTAGGGATTTGATGGCTGACCATTTATAGTCTGGGAAGTATTCATCGCTGGATCTTCGTCTATTTCACCCAAGGGGATGACATTCGGGGGTTGCTGCCCGACAGATTGATAGGCTTTTCATATGAGCACAGTGGCTTGCAGACTATGATTGTCAATGACTGCATGATGAGCCCTTAACGCTTCCATCTCTTTATCCCTCCATTCGGCAAACATGCACCTCTACTCTTCAAATGTGAGATTTACCACAGCTTAGAGTTCCTCCTGATCATGATGTAGGGTGTTGGTATGACCCTGCATGAGTCCAAGAGCAGCACGGAGGTTCTGGATCACAGTGTCATCTCCAATGGTTGTTTGAACATTGGTGGCGGGTGTAACAGTTGTGCTATGAACGCCCTGGTTGGGTGCTGAACTGTTATTCCTAGTCTCTTGTACACCAGGCGCAATCTCATCCACAGGTTTCGTCACACCGTGACCCGCAGTTGATGGTTGTCTGGGATTTACAGCTTGCAGAACCCTTGTGTTTCCTAGATTCTGTAGTGTAGGATCGACCGCCTGTGGATTTGCTGGATCAACCACGCCCCTACGAGTCTGTACCACTATCGTACTTGTGATTAAATTTGCAATAAAGAGCGATCCTTGATTCTACTCTCAATGAAAGCACCAAGATGTTGACCTCGCTTTTAGCCAACGACAGTGAGTCTAATTTTGTGAGTGACAAGGTGTTTAATATGATTGAAATATAGTAAAGCAAATAAAGACACAAGAATTTTAAAGAGGTTCAGCCCCGAGCAGTTCAGTAATAGCCTAATCCTCATTATTTGTGTTGACTCAAGAATAAGGAGAAATGTTCCTTTTGTTACAGCTCTTATAACATTATATATACGATTATGAATTCTTAGACAAAATCTTTCGGCCCTTTGACCAGTGAATATGCATCACTATTTATAGGGCTATAGGCTTGGAGAGGAAGTATTTCCCTTCTCGTTAGAACTAATATAAGCAGAAAGATTGCACAACAAATACAGAATACACTGATCGTGGGATTTGGACAGCTTGTCATATCTCTGTAATTTGATCCCAAAGTTATAGGGATTTCTTTGATGACTCACGATGCGAAAGTTGAATTCGCTAAGTGTTGGCGTTCTGTGCGGATTGTCAACTGCTCGGTCTAGAGTACTTCGTCTAAGCGAATGTACGAAGTGTCCTGTTCAGGATGTGTCTTGCGAGCAGATACCTGGAGTCGAATCCACGTGTCACCATCGAGTGATGCCACGTCAGAGTTACATTCTTCTCTTATGCCAAGCCCGACTCCGATTTTGACGGAAAACTGGAATCCACCCCCTAAGGATTGGATTAAACTGAATTGTGATGTTAGAGTGGGACTGGCAAGCATGTACACAGGTGTTATTTCTAGAAATCATCTGGGTAGGGTGATTCGGATCCACACGTCTTGGTTGGATTTCTCGGATACTTTATGTGGAGAAGCAGCGGTCTGCTGTTTAGCTATTTCCGTGGCGATTGAGTTAGGTTTCAAGTTTATTATTATTGAGAGTGACTCAAGACTAGCTATCAATGCTCTCAATGGGAAGGAGTCCCATTGGGCACTTGAGAACTATGTCTCCTTTTGTACTAGGTCCTCTCCCTCTTTTATTAGTTGTAACTATATTAATGTTAGTAGATCTTGTAAATATGTTGCCCATAATGTGGCTAAGTGGGTGTTTACCCACCAAATGTATGGCTGTATTCCGGTCTCCTCTTTACCGGAGAACCTGCTTTGTAATGACCGCGAGGTCTAGTTATTTTATTTTACTTAATGCATTACTACGCTTATTTTCAAAAAAAAAAATGTGTTTATGTTATGTTATCTTATATATATATATGGGTGACTATTCAATGGTTACATTTTGATTGTAACCATATGGCTACATTTCTCTTTGACCTGTAATAGGAGGTTACTAATAAGTAGACATTCCTTTTTTAGAATTAATTAATTATAATTAACTATTTTCTTAAAATAATTAATTAAATATTTAACAAGACCTCTTTTAGCAATTAATATTTATATTTAAATCCTTACCCTAATTATTTTAATAATTAAGCCATTTAATAATAATATTTACTATAAAATTTACTTTTTTACAGAAATTAAAATTCTCTTCTTATAATAAATTTTTAAATACTTAATTATTTTTAAATGACATTTAATTATTTTGTTACAATTAGATGAACTAAATATGAGGCTTCAAGCTAGTCAATCGATAACAAGTGTAGCCATTTTTTTTTCTAAAAAATTCTTCAACTTATTTCACTTTTTACTTTTAAATATTTAAATAAAAAAATTAAATAATTAAGTGTAATAATTTAAAATTAAGATTAAAAGTATAATAAAATTTAAATTATGAAATTATATGCGTTTATTTTAAATTATAAAAAGTTTTGCTATAAAATTTTAAATAATTTAAGTGCAAAAAAATAAATTGCTAAAAAATCCTTATATAGTAATAAAATTGCAAGAAATTAATTAATAATTATAATTAATTTAATTTTAAAATATAATTAATCTTAATTAAAGTTTTATAAGGAAATAAATTATTAGGTTACTTTCAGGTTACAAGTTATTTATTATTTATTTTTATTTAATTTACAAATTAATCTCAACTATTTAATAGTAATCCAATGGTTTAAAAAAATATAACCATGATGGTTACAATGAAAATGTAACCATTGAAACCTCTTCCATATATATATTTGAAAGAATCATATCTTATATTTGGTATCTCTTATCCTATAGTTTCTAATCTATATTTAAGTTATAAATATGCTATGTCTTACAGAATACAATTTATTTATTAATTTCTACTACTACTACAAAAACAGGTATTTTTATCAATTTTTAGGTGACATTTAAAGAATTTGCATCAGTCTAGAAAACTGACATATATGCCATAGTCGCAAATAATTTTTTATTAGCTTCCTTTTTATAATGACGCCAAAAAAAATTCTCTTCATTCAAAAACCGACACAATATATATACTGTTCTTTTTTATCTTCTGCGTCGGTTTGGAGATGACGCAAACTTGTTTGCACCATTTCAAAACAAACACTAAAAACTTATACCGTTGGTTATAAAATGACACATAAGTTGTTGAAATATTTTTTTTGTAGGTAAAGGAAAATTGTAGATTTTTATGCATTTTTTCCTACTTGTATTTTTAAATTTTAGAATGACTTTCTATAATAGTAAATATATAGGCACAATGTATAACTGAAAGAGAGAAATTCAAATTAGCCAAACGTATACCAAGATTTCAATATGATTGTATCATACTTGTAAACAAAAAAAAATAATTTGGAGATGTGAAATTTATTTAGAAGGATATAGAGTTGCCAAAAAATAAAATTAGAGTTGGAAATCAAAAAAAAAAAAATCTACAAAAGATAAGAAAGGACTAGACTAAAAAACTAAATGGGAAGTACTTCATTCTTCATCCTCCTTATCTCCATCTCCACCAGAAGCCTTCTTAGCAACTGCTTTCTGGTTCTTTCGCTTCACTCGGATAGGGAGGCCACCTCCAAAGGCACTTGTGATAGAGAAGTCAATAAGCTTCTGAGAGTTAATTCTCATAATAAATGATGAGATATTGACTACCTGCCTCTCAACCCTCAGAAGAGCAAAAGTAACGAGTATTTGTAAGATTTATTATTATTATGTATTATTGATGAAATTGCAACTAACTGAAACACATAATTAATTTCAAGATTCAACAAACTATTTCATTCAAAAGAGTAAATGTAACCATCATTCTAAGAGCAAATGTAACCATCATTCTAAGATAATAATCTATATAAATGGGATGTAACTAGGTAAAGTAACTAGTCTAATGTAAGATTTTCTTACACATGGAAGCCTCAGTGAGATAGACCACTAACTACAGCAATTATAAGTCATCCACAAAATATAAAGCACACAAAAAAAGTTTTATAAGGCCACAATTTTCTCTAAAATTATCACCAAAAAAGAAAAAGAACAAGAAGAATAATACCTAACCTAACACAACTTCACTTGTTCTAAATTAGACAAGTAATTAGGATAAAAGAAACAAAGCAATATATGAAAAAACATAAATGGATGGTGAAATTGATACCTAATGTGGCTTTCCTTATGAAAAGCAAGGTGGATGGACTTAGCCAGCAGGCTTGAAAACAGTTTGCAATCCCTTGATTAATTCATGGTCAAGCACATGCTTCAAACTTTTTTAGGCATAAGGGCGTAATTGATCATTCATTGTTGCAGATTCACCAGTTGCTGAACACAGAGAGAATAGTCAATTCAATCAATCCTATTCATCCAGGGTGTTGCAATAAAATTAAAATATAGTAGAGCAACTGCTCGAGTTTAACACTTCATATCAACCCAATAATTGCATCAGTAAACATAAAAAATAGACTAGCCATTGTATCATTTTAGTTTAATACTATTATATCATTCTTTATCTCCTATTGATCAAGAATCAATTATTTTCTTTTGCATTAATTAACATGGAAAAATATTAACGTTATTTTAATACTCAATCATAAGCTATATAAAATCCTATGTTTGCTAGGAGTTAGCTAAATAATACAACACCATAAGAAACAAATACCATTGACAAAAGAGATCCACATTGACAATACAGAGACACAACTGAGAAGACAATTAACTTACCATCGACAAAAATAGCAAGTGGTGGATGCTCATAAGAAAATATGGTGGAGAAACATCAGCCTGAGTATCTTCAACGATTGGAATCCAAGACTATCTTCACTAACAAAATATTTAATATTTAGACTAGTTCATAAAAAACAAAATGAAGTCTTCTTCATGATTCAAACTTTATACTAAAGCAAACTTTGCAATTTTACCACTGTCTAGTTATCTAAAAGTTCTCAACTACTGTACTCATATATTTAGAAAACAAGTTAAACACTACCCTGCAATACAATTAAAATTGATAATTAAAATAGGCAACGTACTTTTAAGACTATATAGGTTTGAATAGGTACACCCCCATCTTAAGAAAAGGAACCAAAAGGAAGAAAAAAAAAAAAAGAAAAGTTAGGAAACCTATATTAGAATATTTTATATATGGAAATTATTTTCTAATTAAGGAAATGATTTTCTATTTACATGGAAGATAATACTCGATTCATGATTCGTATGTTTATTATATAATGAGGAACGTTGGGTTTGAATATTTTAGTTTAAATGCTGACCAAGTGGGAGAATATTAGAATATTTTATATATGGAAATTATTTTCTAATTAAGTAAATGATTTTCTATTTAAGGAAATAAATAAATAATTGATTTTCTGATAAATGAATATTTTATATTCATTGAATCTGGACAAAATCAATTATGTAATATTCTATATATGGTCAGATTTCTATATTCATTACCTGATTTGATTTCCTGAATTAATTGTCAAAATATTCTGACAATTAATGTGGCACAGATACTGATGGAGTATCTCACCTATAAATATAGGGTCTCGGTCCCCGAGCTCCTCACTCATTTTGAATCCATTCAGCAAATTCCATCTAAAGAGAGTTGAGAGAGCGAGGAAGCCCGAACTCCAATACCGAAGCTATCGTAGGGATTGAAGCTCAAAGATCAATGGCTGGAGGTACATCGATCCTTTCATTGCATATATTATTGATATGATTACAGTTTATTTTCCGCATTTCATATCATTGTATATACTATATTACATACATTATATATATAGTCTAACAACCTACTCTCCAAAAAGAGATGGAAGCATGTCTCAAAAATCTAGTCCAACCCAAGAACCATCGTACAATACTAATAATAGCTAAAAAAACTAACAATGTCAAAATAAATATCTTTTATAGCAAAATAATTACATAATGCTATATAAGCAAATACAAAAAGTACACATATAATAGTTGCACATATACACACATACCATTAAGAATAATTTTTCTACTAAAAATAGGGGACTACCTCTTTACAGCTATTCTACATATGTAATTAAATTAACAAAATCTTATTAAACAAAACTAAGCAATAAATAAGAAGGTATCAACTATTCAACCACACATAGGCCAAAACTGTTTGGCAGAAACATGTTATAGGTCTAAATAGAAGATCAAATTCACAAAATAGTATACATATATATTCTTTTTGCTAACCAATATTTTAGAATCTACCAAAATAATGAACACACATTTGACTAAAAACCCGTCACCCTTGTATTATATATATAATAACAGGTGATACAGATCTATTACCCTTCTGAATTACTAAGAGCCACACATATAATTGTACTTTACCTAAGAAACTCATATAGTACATGTAATGAAAACAAATAAATAGAGAGCTGGAGGTCTAGTTTTGGATGAGATGAGATAATATCAAAAAGTCATTAATATAGTCTTAGCATCATAATAGTAGAAAGATGAGAGAAATAATTGCAAGACCAAATACATAACAGTATAATAAAAATTTGAGATATATTTTAGTTCATCAAGAAGTAGTAAAAATTATGTGAAAGATAAACATGATAAACAAAATAACATGAACAAAGAAAATAATTTATGTAAATTGTGGAAGAATAAGTCCTCCACTACAAGTCCAAATCAATTTGAAAACAACAAGAAGACAATCAAACAACTGTGGACCACCACAGAAGCATTCCAAACCAGCTGAAAGAATAATGGATAAATTAGAAGAACAACTGACTATCAAGCTCTAAATTCTAAGCAGCTATGTGGAGCTTAGCTTGGAGACGCTAACCAAGATCCTTTACTTTATAAAGAATGGATGCACTAGAAAAATAAAAGAACCTATTTTAAGAAAGAAAAAAAAAACTTTTGAACTTAATATTTAAATGGACTATAACTTTGTTAGCGTATCATTTTTGTTCTCTTATAATTTTACAAGTAAAGTTAATACATGATAATAGTTGGGAATTTTACAAAAATACTCCTTTTGGACCAAAACTTTACAATTATACTGGGACACGGCAAAAACAACATTTTTACTGCCCCAGCCCAATTTCATTACTTTTGTACTGCCCAAGCCCAACATCATTTCATTTATACTGTGAACAGTAAAACACACGGGAAACAACCTTCTTCGTGTGTGGGGAGACGCCGGAGACGAAAATCACCAAGAAAAAACCATTAAATCCGGCGAAGAGTTTTTTGAAAAGGAATCAGAATTGAAGAACAAGACATACAGAAAACTGTCCACCCAAAATAACAGAGGTAAACACAACAAAACCCAAAAAATAATTTAATTCTTAAGAAACCAAAAAAAAAATAAAAAACAAGATTTAGATCTGAAGTTTTACAAAAAAAAAAAACGAAAACACAAATGTGATATTCTTTAATTTATGATGCAAAAACATAAATGAGGGTTGTTCTATTGTTAATTTGACGTTTGTAACACAAAATGATTTCGAAAAAAAAAATTGATAAAATAGTACAATTATTCAAACACAACATTAGGGTTGTTCTAATGTTGTTTTGCGGTTAGTAATACAAAAACATTCATACATAAATGTATCAGACAAATATAATAATAAAAACTAACAAAAAATATAATGGGTATTTCTGTTTGGTTGTTTTTGTGTTGTTTTATCGTTGTTGTTTTTTTTTTGTTAATTTTTTTTTTGTTGTTTTGCTATTGTTTTATTGTTGTTGTACTATTGTTTTAACATTAAATAAGACCCTGGAATGACAGGTAATGGAACGTCTACCAGTACTCATCAAGAGCAATGGACAATGGAATGAAGATCACAATTATGTGAGCTATGTGGCTAGTGGAGAATTCATACCAACAAAATGCAAGTACGAAGAGCTACTGCAAATACTGCTTACTTCATTGGGTTGCGAAAACACCAGCACAACACTACAAATACAGTACCAAGCTAAAGAAGGAATACCACCGATCAAAATATGCAACGATCGAAGCCTCTACTTTTACTTGGAATTGAAAATGAAGGAAACAGATTTCACGACATATCCACTATGTGTCAACCAGCAAAACAACAACACAACACCTGCTGCAACACCAAATTCGATATCCACAACAACACCGAATGAATATAATGTGGCAATGATCGAAAACAACACAACAACGCTTGAAAACAACATAACAACAACAGAATCATACACAACGGGACAGCAAACAGAAGAAGGGGAAAAGTCAGAAACAATAGAAGATGAGGAGGACAAATTCGACATAATTGACTATGCAAATCTGGTTGCTGAAGAAATGGTAGAACAACTTGAAAACACCAGTAAAAAACTGGATCCAGAAATCGACATCAACAATGCAAAGTTAATAACAGACAAGCAACACCCCGAAGTGGAAAAAGGACAGGCATACAAAGACAAAGAAACTCTAAAAAATGTCCTCAGCTACTACGCAATCAAAAACAACTTTCAGTACAAAGTGTGGAAGTCCTACTCTCAAGAGTACAGTCTGAAATGTGTTTACGAAAGCTGCAATTGGTCACTAAGAGCATCGAGAAATGGCCCAACAAACACATTCATAATCAGGAGGTTGGTTTTGTAATAGTTTTTTAATGTTGTTTTTGTTGTCAGCCTTAACAAATGCCCTGTTTCCACAATTTGTACTGAAATACACATGTTTGGTATCTGCAACAGGTTTGTTTTAATAGTTTTTTAATGTTGTTTTTGTTGTTTTTTTGTTTCAATAGGTTCTCAAATATGCACACATGCCCCATAAATATTAGGCATGAAGACCAAAGGCAAGCAACATCGAAACTGATAGGGGAATGCATAAAACCGAAGTTCTTGAACATAAAGACCAAGGCAACAGCGATGGACATAAAAGGGGAGTTGAAATACAGATTTGGCATCAAAATGAACTATATGAAAGCTTGGAGAAGTAAGGAACATGCAGTAAACGACTTGAGAGGTAATGCTAGTGACTCGTACAGCCTAATACCGAGTTTCTTACACATGGTGGAAAAAACAAACCCTGGATCATTTGTCGATCTGAAAACGGCAGAAGACAACAGCTTGCTCTTTGTTTTCATGGCGTTGGATGCATCCATAAAAGGGTGGGGAGCATGCAGACCGATAGTTGTTGTGGACGGAACGTTCCTCAAAGCAGCTTATGGGGGAACTTTGTTGTGCGCATGCACACAAGATGCAGCAGGTCATATTTTTCCACTAGCGTTTTGTGTTGCAGATTCTGAGAATGACCAATCTTGGAAATGGTTCTTCAAAAAATTTAAAGAAGCATATGGGGTACGGGAACACCAATGCCTAATTTCAGACAGGAATGAAAGCCTCATCAAAGCAGCAAGAGAAATCTATCCAGAAATTGCACACAAGTGCGGTTACCACATTTTGAGCAACCTTAAAACAAGCTTCAAACAACATGCTGCCAAATACAATCTGCCATTCTTTGGAGCAGTCAAAGCCTACACAGAAAAGCAATTCGAGTTCCACATGGCTGAATTGGATGGATTGGACAAACGCATAAGACCTTACCTAAAAAAAATCGGGTATGAAAAGTGGTCAAGAATTCATAGCCAAAACAAGAGGTATTCCACAATGACCTCAAACATATCAGAATCACTGAACGCTGCAAATTTGGCAGCAAGGGAGCTACCAATTACAACGCTGCTAGAATGCTTGAGAGCATTGGTGCAACAATGGACGCATACTAATAGGACAAAAGCACACAACACCTTCACTAAGCTATCACCAACTGGAGAAGACATACTGTTGAAAAATTACACATACTCATTGAATCTGGAGGTAAAATATTAATTATGCTTCTTTTTTTTTTGGAAAAAAAAAAATAAACAGTAAGTAAAAGTTGTTGTTGTAGTGTTGTTTTAATAGTTTTGTATTGTTGTTGTTGGAATTACAGCTATGTTTGATTTTTTTTTTCAATCAAATTTAAAACAGGTTAAAGCAACAACAGATTACTTGTTTGAGGTAACAAGAATGAAAGAATCGTGGGAAGTAGACCTAGAAAAAAGAACATGCACGTGCAACAGGTTCCAAATAGATGAAATGCCATGCGGGCACGCAGTGGCCGTGATGAGGGAGATGAACATGGACCCGTACACCTACTGTTCAGATTACTACACGAAAAAAAATTGGCTGGCAACTTATTCAGGGACAGTTTACCCAATAGGACACCAAAGTGAATGGGAGGTACCGGAAGAAGTGAAGAATATTATAGTCTTGCCTCCACATGAAAGAGTAAAATCAGGAAGACCAAAAACATTGAGAAGGAAGGCTGGATGGGAAAAGGATCAACACAACAAGTGCAGCAAATGTGGTGAACTGGGGCATAACAAAAGAACATGCAGCAGAAGACGTAGAAGGGAATAAAAACAACAACAGAACAACAGTGGAAAAAAAAAAAAGAAAACTACACATAAGTTTTGAGAATGAGATATTGAGGAATTTAAATTTCTGAAATACAAAGGGAATACATTTTTTATTTGAAAAACATTGATTACATTGAGAATTGTTGATACTTTAGATTGGATATTAAAAGATGTTGGATACTAAATTGAATATATATATATATATATATATATGAAGTTTGTTATTGAAACAGTTTGTGTTTTTAATACTGAAATTAATATTTGTATTCAAAAAAACAGAGAAACTATAAGAAAAAAAAAACAAAAAAAGAAGGGATGTGAAATGAAAAAACAAACAACTTTAACATACCAACTTGTTTGTACATAAAAATAATAAGAAAAAACATACAAAAATAAAAAGATTACATGTGGTCCACACAAAACGTAAGGAAACACAACATAACACCAATGTTTGTTTAAGAAAAACAACATAAAAAACATTAAAACAACATTAAAAAACTATAAGAACAATGACAGTCTGATTGAAAAAACAAATCACTTCTTGGGAAGGCTGGGAGGGGCCTCGGATTCACTTTCAATGTTCTCAGTTTGCTTCTTCATCCCATATTGATAAAATAACACAGCCAAACGATCGCGGTGAATTTCCACATCAAAATCAGAGGACGGGATGGGTTTGCCATCAATGAAATACTCAGCAAATGATGCAACAAAAACACCACAATCACTGGAAAAAAAAACAACAAGGAAACACAAAAAAAGACACTATGAGAACACTGATAAAAAACAAAGTCACATAACATAAAAATAAAAATACAAACAACCAGTGAAAAACATTGAACACTAAACATAAAACTTACGCTGTGACCTGCTCGGGTAAACCATCAATAGCAACAATAGGGAAATGTTCCATAGTGCTAAACTTAGCTTCGTTGCGAAGGCCTTTGAAGTCTAACATAGAGAAGTAATATGGTAAAATAACAGAGAAAGGCTTGCAAGCCTCTTTGGCAGCTGTCATATACCTCCCAGAACGCAATGAATTGTACAGATATATGCGCCTGTCAACTATGTTAAGACGACCACAAATCCAATGATCCTGTAATTTTACATTGATAGGCATAACAACATGATCAACCAAATGCCAAGGAGTGGCACATAATATCTTACCACCTTGAATGTACTGGGCCACATTGTGAGAAAGAGACAACACCGATATATCATTGTTTTTCTCAACAAACTTCTCATACAAAGTTGTTATGCTAGAACAAAACAGGCAATCAGTTGTGGTGACTTTGATTTTCGGCTCGGCTGAGTACATTATTTTCTTACGAAGATAATAGAAAATGATGTCAATGTGCTGAACAAAAAGAAAAAAAAAAGTTAGTAAAAAAACATTCAAACGTATAAAAAACTAACAGAACAACACTTAAAAACATCAAAAAAATAAATAAATAAAAAAACAATATGTAAAATAATAATAATAATAATAATAATAATAATAAAAACTTACAGAATTGGTAAGGAAACAATTAGGGTAGGCAAGGTTATGAAACCACATCTTGTTCCCGATGTCCTCAACACCAAAACGAAATGGCGGAAATATTGTGTCCTTACCCTTACAATACACATTAGTTGTTGTGCTAAAAAAAACAAATAAAAAAATATCAAAACACAAATGAAAAAATAAAAAATAAATGGAAAACGATAACAGATATATAACTGAAAACACCTACAAAAATACTTACTTAGATTTATGCTTTCTAAGACCTGTATCAACCCACTTGACAAACTCAGCTTCCAATTGCGGATCGACAGGTTCACCAATCTTGTTGTCCAACGGGCACAAACCACGCACATATTTAACGACCTTATACACAGAATCATCAGGAGAAACTGAGGATGAACCTGATTTAGATGCACCAGAAGCAAGCTCAATGAATGGGGATTTCAAAACAGCTCCTTTCTTCCGATCCCTCTTTTGAGGATGTAAAATAGGAGTCTCTTGAAAAACAACCATTTCAAGATCAGTCTTCTCATAAGTCTCAACAGGAGCAGGGGCATTAGTAGAGGAACCAATCTAAAAAAGAGAAAGGATAAAAAAAAAGATTTTTTTTAAGTTTCAAACAGTACAATAAAAACACCATAAAAACAACAATAGAATACCATATAAATACAAATTACAAAAAAAAAAAAAAACAGAAACACAAACCAAATTCTCCACAGCTTTAACAGCAGATGCAATTGTTGCATCAACATCAATGTTGTCCTACCCACCTTAAGACTGTTCAGGCTGACAACAAAAAAAAACAGTAAAAAACTATTAAAACAAACACAAAACACAGAAATCCACACAAAAAAGCACAAAAAAAATGATGTCCAAACAATAAATACACCTGTTTGATCTCTGCAATAGGTTCCACAGGGTCAGAATTCTTGGCATCATCCATCTTGCCGGTATCATCATCCCTCGAAACAACCTCGGGGACAACAACACCCTCATCGTTACGAACATCGCCCGTGTGAGCCTCATCCTGACCAGCACCAACACCATCTCCACCCAGATCATCATCATCATCATCAGTTTCATCGTCATGATGATCATCTCCTTTGTCATCGTCGAATTTATCATCCTCGTCTTCCTCCGAAGTGGAATCTTCATCATCCTCATTTTCTGAAGTACGAAGAGCATCTTCAGACTGAGATCCATTGTGAGTAAGACCACCTTGGGATGACTGAGAACAAAAATAAAAAATTAAAAAATTAATTAACTGTATAAAACAACATAAAAACACTACTAAAAAAATAACAGAAAAAGTAATGACAATTAAAAAAAAACACCTCAATAAGAATGTCCAGCTTCTTGTTCATCTCAGCAATAGATTTCATAAGAATCCCTTGCTGGCTGACAACAACAGATAAACACTTTTTAAATTCCTCAAACTCAACTCGGGAGACATTCTCATGAGCAGATGATGAAGAAGAACCCATCAAGCCAGGTTGACCAGCAGGCTTGGAACCACCTTTAATTTTGAATTTTACAGCCTCGGGAGTAGTCTCACCAGAGAAAAAATCAGTGAGGCTCAAACTCAATCTCTCAACGGAAGTTGGAGTGATGTTTCTTAATTTTAACTGAAACAACAAAAACCAAAAAAAAACAATACGCACATGAAACTGATATTATAAAATAACAAGAACAATAAAAACATAAAGTATAAATAATGTATACAAAAACAACAGTAAAACAACAGTGGAAAGATAATAAAAAACAACAGGATTACCTCTTTCAAAGACCGATCGAAAATGAGGGTGTTCATTACATCCATTTTCACCATACCCTCCTTGTCCTTGGGTAATTTAGGCCAATTCAAAATCCTTGGAATGCCAGCATTTGAGTACAAGGACAGTTTCCCAATAACATACGGGCAACACTCGAAAAACCAGAATTGAATAGCCAAAGGAAAACCCAATAATCTGTAATACCCACCATCCTCGTCACTACGAACTACCCTCTTATAACCAGAATCTATCTTACCCTTCAAAGAATGCATAGTGATATCAAAACAATGCTTGCCCCACCCAAATTCATTATATCGACCACTATCGACAACATCTATTTCCTCAGACGAAACAACTTTACCCGGGGGACCACCTAACAAATAACACTGCACAAAATACAATACAGCCAACTTGACTGCAAGATCGTCGTTATCCTTAAGATTGTCAGCAATAAAAGCAGTCTGAATAGCACCCTTGGTAATTTTTTTGTACCCCTTAAAACAATGTTTGATCAATTCATTATCATCTTGCTTAAACTGATAAAAATCAGAATCAACATGACAATCTAACCCCGTGACCAACGCAAACTCTTCGATACTAAACCTAAGGTATTTCCCTTGGACACAAACCCAAAACTCCAACCCATTAGGCTGCTGAACCTCCCTCAACAGCAAACAATGAAGCAATTGGTAATGAATTATGTACTCTGGAATCCGAAGAAAATAACCAAACACAGATTTTGAAAAAATTTCCAATTGGCTTTCAGTTAAAATTCTCTTAATGTCACCAAGTACAGAGTAATACCCAGATGTTACTACTCTAGAATGATAGAATTGAGATCGGGTGTACTTGCATTCCCAATCCTAAAAAACAGAACAATAAAAACACTGATAAAACACCATAAAACACTACGAAAATAACAACAACAAAAAAACAATAAAAAAAACATGGAACAGAATGCATAACATGACAAACCTCAACAATCCTATTAACAGGAATTTCCTCAGCCACACCTGATGATGGCAACACCTTTACAGGGGATTTACCCTTGCCCTAAAATTAAACAAAACAACACCAACAAAACAACAAATAAAAAATTAACAAAAACACATAAATAAATCAAACAAAATATATAAAACCATTACAAATACAGAGACAAAAACAAACAAATACCCAGATATATGAACTTCAAAAATCAAATTTAACAAAAAAAAACAAAAAACCTCAAAAACAACAACAGATAAATAGTAAAATACCTTAACAGAAACAGGCGACTTAAGAAATTCAGAATCCAACTCAAAATCTGAGTCTGAATTTTCAACAACAGTTCGAGGTCTTTTTCCTCGAGTGTTCTTCGAAGGTCCAGCAATGGTTTTTCTTTTAACAGAAGGGGAAGTGGGGCTAGGAGGGTTCTCTTTCAGATTTTTTTTACCCATTTTTGATTTGGGTCTGGTTTTCTGCGATTGTTTTGTGGGTTTTGTAACTTTGGCCGGAGATGGTGATGAACGAGTAACGGCCATTATCAAGAACTATGAAGGTATTTATAGACAAAAATAATAAAAATGGGAGGGAAAATGAGAGGGAAGTTTAAGATAGTGGTATGGGATTTGAAATTTTTTAAAATGAAAAAACCACCCACTACTACAACCGTATAACAAAACTGAAAATGGGGAAGAAGATGAACAGTTGAGATGAGAGAGATTACCAATTACAAAATTTAGATTCGAAAATAATAAAAAAAAAATAAAAGAAAAATACATAAATACAATACTTTTTGATCAGAACACATAACCGTCAAATCAAACAATTAAAAATATTTTTTTTTAAAAAAAAAATAAACGTGGCAAAACCCTATCGTGACAAGTGGCAATGATAAATCCCTTACACGGCTAAAGTTTCAAGGCAGTAACAAATGTTGTTTCCAGCGTGGCACAGTATAAATGTAATAAAATGGGAAAAATCAATAGTGTTTGTAAATTTCCCTAATAGTTCTCAATCGTAGAGCTTATATACTTAAGCATAACATTCAATTATAACTAAAATCTAGAGCTACTAATAAATAAAAAAATGAAAGAAAAGTAAAATAAAATATCAACATATATAGAATGGTCTAAAGCAATATGGCCTATAGCAAAAGAGAAAGCATATAGAAAGTAAAAAGCATGCAAGACAAGAACTAATAAAATGATTACTTAAGTTCATCCAATTAGTGAAGTTTTCCTAAGCAATCCACATCATTTCCCCAACACTGTGGTCTCTACAAACTCAAAAACGTAAATCCACTAGCATTATAAGAGAAAATATGAAATATACGTGCGATAAGCTCTCGTCAATAAAAAACTTGAAATAGCCAAAACCAAATCACAACGTCACCCACGTACTATAGTGATAATATCAAGAATTATTTTCTCTTTAAGTCACTTGGCTCTAGATTGGTATTTGATAAAAAAAGACTGACTGAAATCCCAATTTTAAGCGAATATCAACCTTTCCTATGCAAAATAGTTCAATAAAATAAAAAATATAAGATTTATCCTATTACCTTCCATTTCTAATTGTCTTTGCCAAGAATATTAACAATCAAATAATAATATTAGATAATTTTTACCTGCTAATCCCTTAATGGAGAATGATTGCTTAACTCTCGGCTCGAATGGAAAATGACGAAGATGAAGAGCTGATTAAGGAGGAGCATGTTTGGATTTTATGCCCTAAATAATACTCATTTCAATGTAATCTGATTTGTTATCAATAGAAGATTAGAAATTATTTATGTTTACATAGTACTTTTCATATGTTATGGTTTAATGTGTACAAAATCTGTTAAGTCCAGAACATATAGTTATTCACAATGACAGTGATGTCAACACAGTGGAATGTAATTGTGATTATATGCTTCGAAAGATAATGTCCCTTGATTCATTAGTGCACTGAATTTACACTGATGTGATAATCAGCGATGAACTATACTTACACCTTGGATAAGTGTTATGTTCTTTACAGGACATTGACAAAGTATGCTAGTTTCGGATGTATGGAGTATACATTAGACTGGGACTGATATTGATCTTAGTAAAGATATTATAATCTTACCGTTGTATCTTTCTAAGTCAATATCACTGGTTGATCTTAGATCAAAAGATCTTAATCCTGATATGCTTAGGTTCGATCTGATCAAGAGTGTTATTTGTGTTCATTGATATGTTAGTTGAGCCTACTTTTTGGTCTGGGTGATACGTACATTTCGGGAACATGATAGTACAATTGAGTGGGAGCGCTAAACATAGATATGGAATCTATAACTTCTATCTGGACATAGAAGTGAAACGATGATTTCTTTCGAGCTTGGCTTAATAGAGATAAATGGAAGAGCTCTTATTTTAGTGATTATATTAGTTTACTGAAATATCATTTATAGGAAGCTAGTGATTTAAGGATAAAATACATTGAGGGGTGAAACAGTAAATTTATCCCTACTCGGTGTAAATTATCTATAGAGGATCTTTGATTATTGGGATTAGAACGATGGTTAAATGATTATAGCGTATCTATATATCGTGGAACATATAAAGCGTTCTATATATAACTGAGAGTGCAATTCCAAGTTCTATGTTGGATGCAATAAGAAATTAATAAGTTAGGGAATTTACTTGGTAAATTCTAGATCTGCTTATTGGAAGCTCGGTTGTATAGGCCCATGGTCCCCATACTAGTTGAGACAATACTGCTTGTAAGACTCAGTTAATTGATTTTAATTAATTAATTAAAATTCTAAAATTAGACTAGGTCTAGTTTATGAATTTTCACTAAGCTAGGGCTTAATTGGGAAGAAAAGAGATTCTATGATTTATTTGTTAAATAAGAGACTTTATTAAGTCTAATTAATAAATATGTTAAATGGCAATTTTATTTGATAATTAATTTTAATTATTAAATAAATAGTTTTGGCATTTAAGTTGTTGAATTTGAAAAATGGCATTTTTGAGAAAATAAAATAAATAGTTGAAAAATAGCAAAATTGCAAAGTGGGGCCCACATCCATGGTCGGCCACTTATAGGCTATTTTACCATTTATTTTATCATTTTTTTAATGTCAAATAATTCAAACCTAAACCTAGTTGGATTCCTATAAATAGATAATGATGGCCTCAAATTGAAAGATGATGAACACACTTGCCTTCAGTCAAAAATGTGAGTCATCTTCTCTATGCCATTCGAATCCTTCATGTCTCTTTCTCTCTTCAATATTTCGAACCCTATAGTGATAAAGTAAGCGCCCACACACATCAAGTGGTACTCAATCATAGTGTGTAAGACTGTGAAGAATCCAAGTCAAGAGAAGGAGAATCGGGCTCAGATATTTGTGATACTCTGCTATAGAAAGGATACAAGGGTTAGAGATCTGAGCGAAAGGAGTCATTTAATTCCGCTACACCCAATGTAAGGTTTCTCAAACTTTATATGTGTTTAAATTACATTGTTTTATAAATTCATATTTAGGATGTTAAATAGCATACATGGTAGTAAATCTAGATCCTAATAAAACATATTCCAACAACTGGCCTCAGAGCCATGGTAATAATTTACTTTCATGAAATATGAATTTAAAATGATGTTTGTGTTTATTTGGATGGTTTCATGATAGTTTATGTGCTTATTTGATGATTGTATGGAAATCACAATGTATGTTGTAAAATATTTTTTTTCTTTCCTTCTGTAAATATTTTTACTGAAAGGTAGACGAAAAATTAATAAATTTAGGCTTTTACAAAACTCAACTTTAATTTTTATGAATTAGTTATGATTTTTTGAATTTGGATGAAAATATCTGAAATCGAGTTGCACACACGCGCGCACACGACGTGATTCACTTGGCATCCACGCGTTTTCAGACAAGCCTGACCGAGGAAACTCGGACACGGGCTGTCTGAAACCGTGTCACACCAAGTTCCCTTGGCAATTAAGGCTGTGTGCAGCCTCTTGTCTCTGCCAGAAGCCCTCTTCAGCGCGCAGGGGTATGCACATACCTTTGTGTTAGGTTTTATGCCCTAAATAAAACTCATTTCAATATAATCAGATTTACTTATTAATATAGATCAGAAATAACATTTAATGTTGCATGGTTCACATGATTTATTTCATGATTATATGTACATAATGTATGAATTCATCTGAAACCCTTTTCACATACTTGATCCTGTTTATTGTGCCGTCAACACATTGGAAAGTAAACATGACTATGTGAATAAAGTTTCCTAGATTTATCAAACATAGGGTTTTACTGATATGATAATCTACAACAGAGTTTACTTGCATTTGGAGAAGTGCTATGTTCTTTCCAGAGCATTGGTTAAAGTAAAGCTCAGGTTGGATGCATGGAGTATGCATCGGAAGGGACCGATATTGAACTTTGACTTAGATTTATTAAACTTACCGTAAAATCTATTCAAGTCAATATCGCCTAGTTGATCCTAGATCAAATGATCTTAATCCTGTTATGATTAGGCTCAATCTTGAAAGGCTATTCGTGTTCTTTGATTTGTTAGTTAAGCCTACTTTTAGGTCAGGGTGATACGTACATTTTGGGAACACGGTAGTGCAATTGAGTGGGAGCGCTAGCATAAACATGGAATCTATAGCTTCTATCTGGCGAATAGTAAGCAAAGGATGATCTCCTTCGAGCTTGACCAAACGAAAATAAATGGTGGAGATCTCATTTCACATAAGCTGAAATATCATTTATACGGGGTCAAGTGTTTTAAGGATAAAATACATACTAGGGTGTTACGGTAATCTAATCCCTTTATTGTGTAGATCATTCATATAGAGGATCATTGATCACATTAGGATTATAACAATGGATAACTAATGATGTGTCTATATGGTGGAACATATAGAGCATTCTATATACTGAGAGTGCAATTCTGAGTTCTATGCGTGGATTCAACGAAGAATTAATAAGTTAGTGAATTTTAGTAATAAATTCTTGATCTACTTATTGGAAGCTCGGTTATATAGACCCATGGTCCCCCCACTAGTTGAGATAATATTGCTTGTAAGACTCATGTAATTGGTTTTGATTAATCAATTATAATTCTCAAATTAGACTATGTCTATTTGTGAATTTTTCACTAAGTAAGGGCGAAATTGTAAAGAAAGAGTTTATAGGGGCATATTTGTTAATTATGATACTTTGTATGGTTCAATTAATAAATATGATAAATGACAATATTATTTAATAATTATTTATAGTTATTAAATAGTTAGAATTGGCATTTAAATGGTTGAATTAGAAAATTGGCGTTTTTGAGAACATCAAATGCAGAAAAGATAAAACTGCAAAATTGCAAAAAGTGAGGCCCAAATCCACTTGTATAGGGCCAACCACTTTTGTAGGAATTTAAACTGATTTTTTCATTATTTTAATGCCAAATAATTCAAACCTAACCCTAGTGGAATGCTATAAATAGATAGTGAAGGCTTCAGGAAAATTACACTTAAATTTTTCTATTTTTCCTTCAGAGAAAAACCTGAGCCTTTCTCTCTCCCTATCTTTAGCTGCCACTTCTTCTTTCTCTTCCCTCTTGATAATGTCGAAATGTTAGTGTATGAGTAGTGCCCACACACAGCAAGTGATACCTCAATCATAGTGAGGAAGATCGTGAAGAAAGATCATCAGCAAAGGAGTTTCAATATCAAAGATTCAGAGAAAGAGATCCAGGTTCAGATATTGATAATGCTCTGCTACAGAAAGGAATCAAGGGCTAGATATCTGAACGGAAGGAGTCATATTATTCCGCTGCACCCAATGTAAGGTTTCTTAAACTTTATATGTGTTTATTTCATCGTTTTAGAAAGTTCATATTTATGGTGTTAATCAACATACTTGTGAGTAGATCTAAGATCCTGGTAAAATAATTTCCAACAACTGGCCTCAGAGCCATGGTAATTGATTTACTTGCAAGAAATTTGGACTTTAAAACGATTGTTTGTATGTTCTTTGGATGGTATCATGTTGTATTGAGTGTTATTTGATGATTGATTGATGTTTGTAAATTTTCGTGAAAAATAATTGCGATTTTGTTTCTGGAATTATTTTTGTTGGATAGTATGGAAAAAATTAAGCAAATTAGCCTTTTACAGAACTCAATTTCGATTTTATTTGAATTAGTTATGAATTTTTGAAGATTTGAAAAAATCGAGGAAATTTTGTCTTTGATATTTTCCTGCGATCGCAAATCTGTCCGTACAGTTCACAATTTTTTCGTTTTTCTTCAATTTTTCATGCTTTTTCATGGAATTAACTTCCGATTTTCGGTATAGTTTTGTATTTATACTATTACTATTCCTAATTCAATTCTAATTATCTTTTTGAATTAATTTAATATTTTTTAAATTTAATTCAAGATATTAGTGTAATTTGAATTTCAATAGAATTAGTATCTATCTTCTTGCTTAAAAATCTATCTTATTTTAAAATTTGATTATATCTTATCTTATTTTAAATTTAAAAATAAGATATTTATAATCATGTAATTTTTAAATGATATAAGATATTTTGCTAATTTTTTAAATTTTGTTATTTTATTTATTTAAATTACATTTAAAATTTGAAAAAGATATTTATTTATCTTTTCTAATTTTTTATTTAATTTTTATTTATAAAATAACATTTAAAATTTAAAAGTAGTTAGCAAATTTTTGAAATGATATTTAGGTTGGTTGAAACCTAATTTTTCAAAAATTGTAGGTTTAATTTTAAATTTAAATTTTTTAAAAATTTCGAATTTTTCAAATTTTTTTTTAAATTTTTCGAAAAATTATTTTTTATTTAATTAATTATTTTTGAAATTAAATATTTAATTTAAAATTAAATAAATCCTACATCCAACTATCCAACTAACCTTGTTGCAGGAGTATGTGTTTTAGCTTATGTGTAAGTTTTCAAAACCTATTATTACTTGATTGCAAATAGCCATGGTTACTTTTTGCCAGATCTAATGATCTGATGGCTCCCTTGGTCAAGATAATAATTTGTAACAGGTATATTTACAATCTTCTTTCATCTGTGTATGACCTAGCAACATGATAGGACCCATCCAAAGTGTGCCTGTGTGAGCCTATGTGTTTAATTTGATTATAGATACATATAGGTTGTTGTTGCTAAAATAAATTATCATAGTTCTTGATAGAATTTATTTAGGCCCATTTAGTTATTGGGCTTATTCAATTAATAACAGTTGTTCTTATTAAGGTTAAATTCTTCTCTTTTGGGCCTTGTGTGAGAGTTGAGAGCCATAGAAGTGGGTACGACATACTGAACCCAGCACCCCCTCACATGAACCACCCCAATTGTGAAGGCCCATTTGCCTGATTTGAACAACTGTACTAGGTTAATTACACTAGTTTAACCTAATAAAATTGATTAGCAACATAATTAATTTCATTTATTTTGAAATTAATTTAAGAAAATTATAGTTTAAAGAATTCTTTATTCTAAGCTAAACTATATGTATTTTTCTTGTATTTAATTAAATATAGAATTATAACCATCTAGATTCTCTCTGGAACTTAATTTAAATTATTCATTAAATATTCTTATTTAAGTTGATATTTAGTTATCTACAACTAACCAACTTAAATCTGAATATCTTTTGAATTTCAAATTTCAAAATTAAGTTGAGGAATTTTAGGCATTGGTTATTAAGATTCTTTAGATATTTTTTAAGTTAATATCTTTTCGAATATTAACTTAAAATGGAATATTTTCAAATTAAGTGGTTACAACTTAATTTTTGATATATAATTAAATTTAAATTTGAAAATATTTAAGTTCTAAATTTTTTCTAATACAACTTAAATTAGATATTTTTTTCAAATTTTGTGGAAAAGATACTTAGTCAAATAAGATATTTTCTAGATAGTTATTTCTAGACTACTTATTATTTCTAATATTAAATAGGAAAATATTATACATTGTGAAATTAATTATGTATTAATTAATTTTGGTACAATTTATTTTAAGTATATTTTTCCTAGTATTAAACTAGAGATTAATAATTAAGCCTTCTCTACACTTAATTATTTATTTCTTGAATTTAATACATTTAATTAATTTGAAAATTGAATATCTAAGTTGATTTTTATCATCATACTTAAATATTTCTTTTTCATGACATTTAATTAAATAGAAAATTATTTTTAGTTGAAATTTATTTTTTCAACTAAATTTAAATAATTTTCAAAATATATTTTTTCTTTATTTTATTAATCAATTTTCGAAATTGCATTTCTTACATGCTAGAATTTCGAATTTTATCTTGAAAAATAGATTAAGTTGTAAATTAATTATTTATTTTAATTAATTCTTGGATCAACTTAAATCAATGATTTTTTCATTTATTGATTAATTTAAAATAAATTGAATTAAAGTATATTATTAGAAATTGAATTAATTAGTCAAAGGAAAATCTAGATAGGTGATATTTTTGCTTGAAGTATTTTTCTAGTGTATTTAATTAAATAGAAAATTAATATTTAAGTTGATTTTCATCATCATACTTAAATATTTGAAATTTTTCTTATATATTTAATTAAATAGGAAAATTATATTTTTTGTTGTAAATTAATTTTATTAATTAATTTTGGGCCAACATTAAATTAGAATAATTTTTCCAGGATTTATTTTTTTATTTTAATATGCATTTCTCGAAAATTGTATTCTTATATACTTTAATTTTTCGAAATGCAATATATATTTATAGAAAATTAAATTTGAGTTGTAAATTAATTTAAATTAATTTTGTAACAACTTAAATTGAATATTTTTCTAAATATTTATTGGAAATTATTACTAAGATGGAAATAATTCATGTTATTTTCATATCCATCTAAGTAAAATTTATAAATATTAAATTAAAATTTATATTTAGAATTTTTCATTCTAAATTGGAAATTTTAAATAAATATATATTTAAAATAAATAAATTAAATAAAGAGAATCAAAGAAAATACAACTCACTTTAAATAATGAGCTTGATTATTATTAAGATATTCGATCTCCATTGTGGGTTTTACACCGCGTTTGTTTTAGTGAGTAATCCTCCCTAATGGAGGAACGTTCATTAGCAATTTCGCACCGTTTAACCTCGCATGATAAGTAGTTTGTAAGTGTTTTGTATGGTATGGATCACCCTAATGGTGGCGACCATACTTGACTTGCAAATTATGAAACAATGGTGGAAGCTCATAAGATAGAATTGCCTTGACTCTCGCCTAAACGGGACAACGCTGAATTCCAATCTTGATCGAATAAAAGGTTGCTAGAATGTTTAACATTTTAGACGAGCTGACAACTCTATTCAATGAATGGTAGCTTTGACTCTCGCCTAAACGGGACACTGATATCAGTTTGTTGAAAACTTTGGAAATTATTTAGGATTGTAAGTTTTAGTATTTTCACTTGTCATTCCTACTTGCTATATGTTTATAATTTCTGAATTGTGTATGAATTTATATTGAACCATGTTATTTTCTATTATTAAGTTGTAGTTTAATTTCGAATCTTCATTGTTGGTTTAACATGTTTGTTTTTCTAATGAGATAAATCCCTAATGGATTTTTACCATTAGACATACATAATAGTGTTAGATCTCGAAAGATAAATATTGTATATGCAACATCTAGCTGTTCATCAATTGATGACACCTTAGACTAGTATTTTTACGATATGAAACAAGAAGATTACATAAATAAGATTAGTTTGTCTTTCGCTAATCGAAGCATCGTTGGATTCTTATTTATAAACGAAATTATCCTAATTCCTCTTAGCTTATTCATTTCGAATTAGCTCCATAATATATCATTGGATGAATGGTCTATAAATCATTTCATGTCATTATATTTTCTCTTTAGAAATTAAATGACACATATGATTATAATCCCGAAATTCTATTCCCAATTGATATAAATCCTCAATCTTAGAAATCTCCTACTTGTATGGGCAAATCTGACTTAGAGTTTGTATTAGTAGTGGTGGTCCAAGATAGAATTACTCATAATATTTGGTATAAATTTAAGTCTTTGACTTTAATTTTAGAATCCAAACAGAAATTTTCTTATATTTCTAATTCCAGAATACAATACAGTTACACTTTCTCAAGTGTTTAATATCTATCTTCTATTAATGGATTAAAACTGTATGGAATATGAGTTAGGTATTCTGTGACCAGGATCCACTTGCAGTATTCTAAGAACTCTTTGATGTAACTAAACCTATGTCATCAATAGACACTACCATTTTTTTTAATCTATGGCATTTGTATCTTGTTCATAGTGGATTTGACAAGATCAATCTCTGCAAAGAGTTAATATGCCTATATCCACTGAAAGTAGTTCATCTCATTCGCAGATGGATGTACATTCAGGGGTGGATATGAGTTTTTCGTTGTATTCTTAAAACGATAACTCTAGATTATACCTTTTAGCAAAGAAATTTGAAATGTTTGAAAAATTTCATTAATTTCTAGCAATGGTTAAAACCATTAAGGTAAGTGGTTAAAGATCTTGCGAACTGATAGGGGTGGAGAAATAGTTAGTAGATATGCAGTTCAAAGATCATTAAATTGATTTTTGAATTATATCCAAACTTACCTCCCCAGAAATTTCGAGTTGCATGTTGATGATTAGTTACTAGTCGTTGCCTAAATCCTTCTATGGTAATACAATTTCAGAATGATGTAATGGTTGGGTACTTAATGTAAATCATTACTAGATTCATGGATGACCTAATCAAAATCTTAAGAAAAGCTAGAACTGTTAACCATGGTTTGTTAGCTATTCTAAGTGATTAGGGGTGGACCATCCCATTGTCAATAGATAAGAAAGTGTTTGTTCAAACAAATACTACTTTTCTAAGATAATGACTAAGTCTGAAAACAAGTAGCAAATAAAGGAGATATTTAATTCTTGATTCCAAAAGTGTTCTATCATCTTATTTGATATATGATGATCCCACTGCCTCTGTTGTCTTGTCACAACCGAAGAGATTAATACCATTTTCTTAGACATAATTCATGGTACCTTGTCGTAGTGGGAGAGTTCCTAGGAACTCACCTTCTTATGACTTGGGAGACACTAGTGATTAAAATCCATTGTGAGTTTAAACAAATAATGGATTGTCAAGATAAGAAACTAAGAAGAAAACCAATAGAACTATGGTTTAATCCATTCACATGGAGTAACCTTAAGTTTTCTATTACAAGGACATAAAAGGAAATTTACGTTTATAAGTCTATTCAATGGACTTAACAAAACTTCATGTTCCTAGTATTATAGGTTTGAGTTTATCTAAACCTATGGCTTGTGGTATACCTGGTAATTACTTACTCTAATGCAAGCAACTTACTTTAGTAAGATGCTGAAGCATTTTCTTTCTAATGGCAATCTATAGAAGCTTCACAACTTCTTAGACATAGATTTTATTTATCTAAGGAAAAGTCTTAACTATTCCAGAAAAGATAAAGCCATGAAACAATTTCTTATATCAACAGTGAGAGGTCTTAGATATGCTTTTGTATGCCTTAGACCAGACACCTGCTGTTGAGTGGGAGTAATGAGTAGGTATCAGATTAATCCAGGAGAAGAACATTGGAAGACAATCAAGTAAATCCTAAGATTAAGAAGAGGAACTATATGTTAGTCTATAAGAGTGTGTTTAAAACTCTTAGACTACACCACATCAGATTTCAAAATTTGCCTATGTGCTAGTAAATATTTCTGATAAGATGGTGGTTACTCTGGGGGTGGAATAGTGATTTTGGAGAAGTGTAAAAACCTATCTGAAGTCTCTAGGTCTACCAGAGAGGGACTGAATGTTAATGTTGCAGGAAAGGTACTTATTCAGTCTAAGGAAAGTTCTATACATTTTTGGCATCATTCCAAATTGCCTTAAACTACTAGTGTTAATTTCCTGATTAACCAAAAGTAGTTGCCAAAGATATAGAATCCAGTATCCCAAGAGAGTAGACATATAGAGAGGAATTTCACATTATCAATGATTTTGTGATTAAAGGAAGAGTAATAGTGGAGAAAAGGTTGTGGTTAATTCAACCTTTCAGATCCTATTACGAGCACTACTACAAAAAGTATAATTCACGTCGGTTTTTAAGTGTCAATTAAAGAATTTACGTCGGTTTATAAAACCGACGTATATACCGTAGTCGCAAATAGTTTTTTATTAACGTCATTTTCAAAACGACGCAAAAAATAATTTTTGACATTTATAAACCGACGCTAAATACTTACTTTTTTATTTTATTTTATGCGTCGGTTAACAAATGACGCTAAATGTTTCATGGCATTTTAAAACTGTCACAAAAAACTTATTACGTCGGTTTAAAAATGTCATATCTATTACGAAAATATTTTTTTTTTACCTATTGCGTCACTTATAAAATGAAACACAAATATAAGTAAGGAAAAATTACAATTTTTTCATGCAATTTTCCCCACCTGCATTATCAAATTTTAGAATAACTCTATATAATAGTAAATACATAATTCCAAAAAAATTTAAAAAACATTTTTAAAACTTACATAAAATTAGTAATCGATTCTATTAACTAATCACACGATACCAAAATTGTTAATAAAATCGATTGTAAAACTTAAATTCCATGTATATCGTAAACTAAATATAAACTAATAACATATGCAAAAGATAACAATAATCATAAATTTGTTACTCATGTATTATAACAAAAGTAGTAACCTTAAGTACTTAATCTATAATCAAAGGCTTCACAAATTCGGCCCACATCCTGTACGGCATTGATCTCCTCGTTACTATAGGGAGCGTCTAACTTGAACTGTAAAACAAAAGATAAAAAAAATATTAATCATTATATTAAAAGTATAATTAAAATACAAACTAAATAAAGAATAGTAGTTATTCATGCATGTATCTAGAGGGCACATGGAACTCGTACATGAGAGGGATCTAAATTTTATTTCTCTAACTTGATCATCATATTCATCTGCAGTATGTCACTGTCCCATCTGAGAACAATAACCCAGTTGGAGCACAGTTATACATTGAACTAACAAAGAGTCTCATTTACAATGCGAAAAAACTAAGAGCCATGTAACAAGAAAAATATTGACAGAAAATACCTTTGAGAATTTCCCTGCATAGGGTCTTAGAGGTTGTGGAGTCCACATAAACACAAAATTTTATGAAAGTTTTTGAGCAGCAGCCAATAACTTTTTCTTTCACTGAGTATCAACTCAATGATTACTTGTTATCTCCTTTCAAACCAAATTCTACTTCATATACCACTTTTATAAGTTAAAATACAGAAAATAATTCAATCTTAAATGAAACTAACAATTAGCATGGTTATTAAACTGTATCCCTAGCTATATAGTAGAAATATGCATGTTAGCAAACATAAATGTGCATGGACTGTAGGCGTCTTAGACTTACACTGAGATTAGTATCTTTTTACACGAAACGATATTCATTTGTAAAACTTGAATCATCATTTAATACTAAGTTAAAGAACTTCTCTGCTGTACAAAAGAAATCATTATTTACTTAGCTCTATAACTATCTCCATTATCCATATATACAGGTACTAAAACTATAATCTTAAAGATATATCATCAAGCACATTTTCAATGTAAAAATGCAAGAGACTACTGCCATATAAGAAAATTTCATGGCTTAGTTTTGCAAGAGCACTATGAAAAGTAGATTCATTGGCTCTCCACTCCAGTAAAGAGTAATATATCTTTTATGTACTGTAAAGTTTGAAAAGGCAAAAGTATAAATTAAAGTAGAATTTCAGAAATAAGATTAAAATAGCAAGTCAGCCAATATACCCAGTTCACATATGACGTGTCAACTCACTAAAATTTTGTAAATTATGAAATCTAATTCTTCATAAGAATAATAAAATGTAAACGGAGAAATGGGTTACCATTGCTGTAATTATACAATATAATAACACAATTTCACGATTCACTCAAGCAATACTTTCATTATTTGAGAACTAAAGATCAACAAATTTAACAAATAGAAAGATACAAAAATGCCATATAATATTTTAAGAACCCATATTATAGAAAGCCTATTTACAGAGATAACTCCTCAAGTAATTCACAAATTCCGTTCTTACCAAATGGAATAATGAAAGTGCTAAGAGGTTACAACCTATGAAAATAATACAAGTAAAATTTTTATTTCAAAGCCATAATAATTATTTCAAAAAGAATAAAATACTGGTAATACATGAAAAAGTTAATTCATACATACATGCGTGTGATTAAAAAGGTATTTTCCCAAACCAATCAGCAATATAAATTATAAAAGCCAAGTATAATTTGTGCATTCCAAAGCTTCAATTGATTACTACTACAAATCTCCTTGTGGAGTCAGCCAAGTGACTAGTTAGCTGAGCAAGCAAAGCAGAATTTTTTTTTTTTTTTTTTTTTGAGAAAAAGCGTAATTATATATAAAGAAGATATTAGACCTCTCGGTCATTACATAAAATATTCTCCGGGACAGAGTTAAGCGGAATAGATCCGTACATGTTGTTGGTAAAAGCCCAAAAAGCCACATTATGGGCCATAAAATTACAAGATCTACTAATGTTCAAAAAATTACAACAAATAAAAAAAGGAGAAGACTTAGTGCAAAAGGAGGCATAGTTCTCTAGAGCCCAATGGGATGCCTTCCCATTAAGAGCATCGATCACTAGCCTCGAGTCACTCTCCACTATAATATACTTATGAGCAAAGCAGAATTTAATATACATAGCACTATATTTCAACATTTCTCCACTCCTTTAAATCAAAGAAATTGTGTTACGGAAATAAACACATACTGCAAAACAAGAGAGGCACAAATTTAAAGAAGCTTCGTTCAATTCTTTTCAATCGATCACGGATAATAACCAATAGTAATAAAAATTAAAAGAGATGTTTGTTTTCTTGTAGTTTCAGTTGTAGAAGTTATATCCTAAACAAATAATAAAGTACTGAGCTCCACACACTACCTCCATTGTCCAAATATACAAGTAATAGACTATAATCTTAAAATATATCCATCAAGCACCTTTTCAAAGTAAAAATACAAGAGACTACTGTAATATAAGAACATTTCATGGCTGAGTTTTGAAAGAGCCCCAAGTAGATGCATTGGCTCTCCACTACAGTTAAGAACATATCTTTCTTACTTCAGATACTTTAAAGAGAATGAACTTACCCTACTTTATTGAACTAAAACAATGACTTTGACTGTTATGTACAATGAGAAATCTACTCTTGAAGCCCCAGCCGATTAAAGAACACCAAGAAATGATACTCAGGGCCCCAATATACGAACCCTACAATAGGCCCACCTTTTATGTACTGCAAAGTTTGAAAAGGAAAAAATATAAATTAAAGAAGAAGAAGAAACAAATGAAACACAATTAAATTCTGTTCCAAAAAAATCTTTTGTAAAACTATCTTAGTTCAAAATTACACAAACCCAGAACACCAAAGTCCAAGTAAAACCAAATCAGCTTATCACTTTTCTCCAAAATACCCATATGATAGAACATTAAACTAAAAGACATGGAATAATAAGAAAAAACACACCTGCTTAAAAACTTTAAGTCCGACTGACTCGACCCAATTAGAGAAGAACTCATTGGACAGTGGTGGTTGTGCGATTAATAAGAAGACAAAGAAGAGAGTACGAGGTCGAGGTTGGGTCGCCGCATGACTAAAAAGAAGACGAAGAAGAGGAGAAGGTCGAGGGGTTCGTCGATTTTTCTAGGGCTCTTTCTCACGATTAATGGTTAGGGACGAGTGTGAACAGTGTGGCATCTGAATTGGGGGTTTAGGGATTTCACTCTAGTTTATGTCAGTTACGCACTCTCACCATTTTTTTTTCGATCGTTTAAAACCTCATATATAAATTATTCTACTGTTAACAATAGACGCAAAATGTAAAGCAAATTTTTATAATTGTTCACCTTATTCGTCAGTTTTTATTTTACCATCATTTTAGAAACGACGCAATTCAAATATTATCAGCGTCATTTCAAAACTGACGGCCCAATTATCTAGGCACTATTCACGTCGGTTAACGCCATGAATAGTAGAGTTGACCGACGTAAAAAGTGTAATTTGTAGTAGTGGAGGAGTTTACTACTACTACACTTGATTTGTATATCAAGGTGTTGAGATTATTTGAAACGCACTTTTTTGTTTTATAGTAGTGCAAGTGGGAGTTTGTTGGGTTTTATGCCCTAAATAAAACTCATTTCAATATAATCAGATTTACTTATTAATATAGATCAGAAATAACATTTAATGTTGCATGGTTCACATGATTTATTTCATGATTATATGTACATAATGTATGAATTCATCTGAAACCCTTTTCACATACTTGATCCTGTTTATTGTGCCGTCAACACATTGGAAAGTAAACATGACTATGTGAATAAAGTTTCCTAGATTTATCAGACATAGGGCTTTACTGATATGATAATCTACAACAGAGTTTACTTGCATTTGGAGAAGTGCTATGTTCTTTCCAGAGCATTGGTTAAAGTAAAGCTCAGGTTGGATGCATGGAGTATGCATCGGAAGGGACCGATATTGAACTTTGACTTAGATTTATTAAACTTACCGTAAAATCTATTCAAGTCAATATCGCCTAGTTGATCCTAGATCAAATGATCTTAATCCTGTTATGATTAGGCTCAATCTTGAAAGGCTATTCGTGTTCTTTGATTTGTTAGTTAAGCCTACTTTTAGGTCAGGGTGATACGTACATTTTGGGAACACGGTAGTGCAATTGAGTGGGAGCGCTAGCATAAACATGGAATCTATAGCTTCTATCTGGCGAATAGTAAGCAAAGGATGATCTCCTTCGAGCTTGACCAAACGAAAATAAATGGTGGAGATCTCATTTCACATAAGCTGAAATATCATTTATACGGGGTCAAGTGTTTTAAGGATAAAATACATACTAGGGTGTTACGGTAATCTAATCCCTTTATTGTGTAGATCATTCATATAGAGGATCATTGATCACATTAGGATTATAACAATGGATAACTAATGATGTGTCTATATGGTGGAACATATAGAGCATTCTATATACTGAGAGTGCAATTCTGAGTTCTATGCGTGGATTCAACGAAGAATTAATAAGTTAGTGAATTTTAGTAATAAATTCTTGATCTACTTATTGGAAGCTCGGTTATATAGACCCATGGTCCCCCCACTAGTTGAGATAATATTGCTTGTAAGACTCATGTAATTGGTTTTGATTAATCAATTATAATTCTCAAATTAGACTATGTCTATTTGTGAATTTTTCACTAAGTAAGGGCGAAATTGTAAAGAAAGAGTTTATAGGGGCATATTTGTTAATTATGATACTTTGTATGGTTCAATTAATAAATATGATAAATGACAATATTATTTAATAATTATTTATAGTTATTAAATAGTTAGAATTGGCATTTAAATGGTTGAATTAGAAAATTGGCGTTTTTGAGAAAATCAGATGCAGAAAAGATAAAACTGCAAAATTGCAAAAAGTGAGGCCCAAATCCACTTGTATAGGGCCAGCCACGTTTGTAGGAATTTAAACTGATTTTTTCATTATTTTAATGCCAAATAATTCAAACCTAACCCTAGTGGAATGCTATAAATAGATAGTGAAGGCTTCAGGAAAATTACACTTAAATTTTTCTATTTTTCCTTCAGAGAAAAACCTGAGCCTTTCTCTCTCCCTATCTTTAGCTGCCACTTCTTCTTTCTCTTCCCTCTTGATAATTTCGAAATGCTTAGTGTATGAGTAGTGCCCACACACAGCAAGTGATACCTCAATCATAGTGAGGAAGATCGTGAAGAAAGATCATCAGCAAAGGAGTTTCAGCATCAAAGATTCAGAGAAAGAGATCCAGGTTCAGATATTGATAATGCTCTGCTACAGAAAGGAATCAAGGGCTAGATATCTGAACGGAAGGAGTCATATTATTCCGCTGCACCCAATGTAAGGTTTCCTAAACTTTATATGTGTTTATTTCATCGTTTTAGAAAGTTCATATTTAGGGTGTTAATCAACATACTTGTGAGTAGATCTAAGATCCTGGTAAAATAATTTCCAACACTTTGTGCCTCAAACTTTTTTTTGTCATATTTTTTTATTCAAAAATCATTTTTCATTGAAACAAAATTCAAATTATGGTAGAATTTCGGTATAATCTAAATTTTCAATTAAAAATCTAATTATCAGAATAAAATTGATTTTTAATTAATTAAAATAAGTTTTAGATATTAGTAGCCTTTGAATTTGAAAATTTGATTTTTCCACAAAAATAGCCTTATGGTTAATTTTGAAATTTTGATTATTTTATTTATTTTAATTATAAGATCAGATATTACTTTTTTTTATTATTAAAATTTGAATGATATTATTTTGATAATAAAATATTAAAAAATTTTAGAAATAATCTAGTTTGAATTTCAAAATTTGCTAACCATATTAGTTTTTCAAAAATTTGTTATTTTTTGAAATATATTTTATTAAATTCAATTATAAGATTTGAAAAAAAAAATTATTTTGACATTTTATCTTATTATATTTTTTTTAATTTAAAATTAATTTTTGGCAAAATAACATGATATTTTGAAAAGTTTGTTAATTTAGGTTTGAATAGAAATTTTAGGGTTTCTAACCATAAAATAGGATATTTTGTTTTATTTAATTATTTTATTTGAATAAAATTGATAATATCCTAACCATCAAATATTTCTTTTCAAAATATTTATTTTTGTTATATTTAATTCATTATATTATAAGATTAAGAATATAATATTAGAAAAATCTAAATTTTAAATTCAAGATATTATATTATATTATTATTTATTTAATTAATTTAAATTATTTAAATAAACTGAAAATTTAAAAAATTGGTTAGATATTTGAATTTAAGTTAGAATTTAAGATATCTAGGAGATTTGTTAGTTTTTGAATATTTTTTCAAATATTCTCTAACAACCTAAATTTTAAATTCTAGTTAAGATATATTTTAAATATTTTAATTTTAAATAGAAATATCTTAACCTACTTTCCAGTTATCTGTTACATGTTTGCTTGTAATGTTTGTTTATTTATTTACTCAATTTTTTTTACAAACTTATTATTTATTTGATCTAAATTGCTATGATTAACTTGCTGACAGATCCAATGATCTGATTTTAATCATAGTTCAATTGTTAATAGATCTTATAAATAATTTATAACAGGTAAATTTTGCAACTTCTTTCATATGTGTAAACCTAGTAACATGATAGGGCACATCCAAATTATTTGACCTGTGTGAGCCTATGTGTTTGCTTTTGAGCTTAGATGCATATAGGAAGCCCATTTAAGTTTTATTAATTAAATAGACTAGGTTGCTAAAATAAAATTTCACATAAGTAATTTTATTTAGGCTCAATTAGTAATGGGCTTATTCAATGAATAACAATTATTTATTTAATGGTTAAATTACTCTCTTTTGGGACTTGTGTGAGAGTTAGGGGGCCAATAGTAGTGGGTACGACATACTGAACCCAACCCTCCCTCACACGAACCACTCCAATTGTGAAGGCTCATTTGCGTTATTTAAATAATTGTATTATGTTAATTATATTAGTCTAACCTAATTAAAATTGAATTAACAACATAATTAACTTTAAAATATATGAAATTTATTTTTCATTGGATTATTTTAAAGTTAATTTTATAAAAACACTTAGTTAATAAGATATAGTCTAGATAGTTATTTCTAGTAACTAATTATATTTTCTAATATTTAATTAATTAGAAAAATATATTTAAGTTGAAAATTAATATATTAATTAATTTTGGATCAACTTAAATTAGAATATTTTTTCTAGTATTAAATTAGAATTAATAATTAAGTTTATTTTATACTTAATTATTTGATTCTTTTATTTAATACATTTAATAAAATTTAAAATTAAATATTTAAGTTGATTTTACTCTTCATACTTAAATGTTAGTTATTTTCAGACTATTTAATTAAATGAAAAATTATTTTTAAGTTGGAAATTTTAAATTTAGATCAACTTAAATTAGAATAATTTTCAAAATACATTTTATTTTATTAATCATTTTTCTCACTAATTTCGAAATTGCATTATTTAATGCAGATAATTTTGAAACTTTTTTTGAAGAATAGATTAAAGTTGAAAATCAATTTTAGATCAACTTAAATCAAATAAATTTTTCAATAATAATTAATTAAAATAAATGGACTAAAATATATTGTATTATAATAGAAAATAAAGAAATTAGTTAGTGAAAATCTAGACAGTTATTCTATGTTTGCTTGAAGTATTTTTCTAATTATATTTAATTAAATAGAAAATTAATAATTAAATTAATTTTATTCATGATACTTAAATATTTGATAATTTTCTTAATATTTAATTAAATAGGAAAATTATATGTTAAATGTCAATATTATTTGATAATTAATTTTAATTATTAAATAAATAACTTTGGCATTTTCGTGGTTGAATATGAAAAATGGCATTTTTGAGAAAATAAGATAAATAGTTAAAAATTAGCAAAATTGCAAAGTGGGGCCCACATCCATGGTCGGCAACTTATAGGCTATTTTACCATTTATTTTATCATTTTTTAATACCAACTAATTCAAACCTAAACCTAGTTGGATTCCTATAAATAGATAGTGATGGCCTCAAATTGAAAGATGATGAACACAATTGCCACACTTGCCTTCAGTCAAAAATTTGAGTCATCTTCTCTATGCCATTCCAATCCTTCATCTCTCTTTCTCTCTTCAATATTTCGGACCCTATAGTGATAGTGTAAGTGCCCACACACATCAAGTGGTACTCAATCACAGTGTGTAAGACCGTGAAGAATCCAAGTCAAGAGAAGGAGAATCGGGCTTAGATCTTGGTGATACTCTAATACAAAAAGGATACAAGGGTTAGAGATCTGAGCGGAAGGAGTCATTTAATTATGCTGCACCCAATGTGTTTAAATTACATTGTATTAGAAATTTATATTTAGAATGTTAAACAACATACATGGTAGTAAATCTAGATCCTAGTAAAATATATTCCAACAGAGCCAAGAGAGAATGAGTTGCCTCCTTAATTTTGATGGTCCATGGGTCAAACAAAGAGAGATCTGAGACAAAGAGAAAAACACCATGAGATGAAGAAAATATAAAAGAAAGAAGAGAAGAGAATGGGAGAAGACGATAGACTTATAGAGTTGTCACTACAAGAAATCCAGCTTTTACCGGTGCATTGTTGCGCCGGCAAAAGTACACTGACTGCGCCGGTAAAGCTTGCTTGCGGCGCGGTTGAATCGCCTTCGCAAAGCTTATGCGGGAAGCTTGGTCGGTAAAGGACTTTTTACCGGCGCGTACATTAACTGCGCCGGTAAAACGTCCTTTTACCGGCGAGGAATAACGCCGGCAATAAATAAGCGCCGGTGTTAAAAAATACCCTTATCCGCCTTGAACCTGCTATGATTAGGTTTTGCCGGCGCAATAGTGCGCCGGCAAAACTATTGGCGCCAATCTGGCTGTTGGCGCCAATTGTTTTTGTCACTTTTTACCGGCGCACTATTGCGCCGGCAAAAGTATTAAATTTTATTTTTAAAAAAATTTAATTAATTATATTTAATTAATTTTAATATTAATTAATTAAATATAATTAATTATATTTTTTTAAATAATTATAATATTATATTAACAAAATAAACCAACATAATTTACATTACAAGATAAACCAACATTAATTACTACTAAAATCAGTATATAAACAAAATGTTAAATGTTCGAACTGGATAATAAAAAAAGTACAGTTCTATAGGCGGGTAATGTCGTCATCGTTGTTTCTCTGAGTCTCGGGAGGCTGCGATGACGATCCAGCACCAGCAGCAGCCGATGATCCAGCACCAGGAGTGGGCAATGGTGGAAGATCCATGGGAGGCAAGTTGAAACCCGGCACAGCTCGAGAAAGATACTCAAACTGATCTTGGAATTGTCTGAGGTAGAGTTGTTGTGTCTCATACTGCTGCCTCGTATGTTGAGTTGTCTGCTCCGCTTCCTCCACTTTTTTCTGTAAAGCCTCGTACTGTTCCATTGTAACAGTCGGTTGGGCTGAAGGATGCGTGGCAGGTGCTCTTTTGGCCCCAACTTCCTTCAGTCTGGGGAGATGGCCAAAGCCTCTAAGATGCCGAGATCGTTCCCCGAGTACTTGCGTCATAACAGGTAAGTCTCGGGGGTACTGTGTAGGATCGACAGCAGGCTCTTCGGGCTCATCTGCAGTGGGCGCTGGTTGAGTTGCCGCTATTTCAACCATTTGCTCCTAAAACAATTAAACAAGTAAGTTAAATGGTTAATTTTAACACAAAATAAATTGAAAGAAATAAATGAAAATTGAATTAAAACGTAAACTTACGTAAGCTTGTTGCGCGAACTCGTTGCGCCAATCGTTGCCTTTATGGTGAAACTTTTGAAAAGTTTCCACCGCAGTTGGCAGTTCTCCTGTGTCGGGGTTAGCCTATTTTCAAGAGAAAATATATTAGTACTGTTATTTTAATAGAAAAAGTTAAATGAATGATAGTGAAATATAAACTTACCCCTTCGACAACATGTGAAACAATGGGCTTGGAGCCCCAGCCTCCTAAAAATTTCATCTTACCCCGACTTTCTTTATTTTTCGCTGCTCTCGCCTGAAATTAATAATTTTTATAACAATTAATTATTTATTATTGACTATATAAATTAAACATTACCAAAATTTAAAATTTTAAAAAATGTACCTTTTGTTTGTCTGTGCTCCAATAAGCGATGCAGTCACTCCACACCTCTTGAGTTACTCCCTCAGGAGGTGACATGTCGGCCCTCTCCGTCCAAGCTCCTCAATGTTTTGTATCCACTTCTTCTTGCGATCTGCCACTCCGGTCACGTAAACCCTTTGACATCTCGTACTCACCGTAGTCTACGAATGTAGGGTTATCTCGTGGGAGGATAAACTTGGTCTGCAAAAAGTTACACATTAATACATTAATTACAATTTAATAAGAGTATAGTAATTTAGAAATTAAAAAAATTAGTAAGGCATACCTCAAGTCTATCCCACAGTGCGTTGATGTCAGCTCTACTGACATCTTCCCATTTGAATTTATTAATGGGGATAGACATCCGAGTCATCCATTTGGCCATATTGTTGAATTTTTTTCCGTTCTTGCCTACGGGGTGCCTGTCTTTGCGTGCACCTCAATCGGTAACTTGGCAGATTGTGTTTTGGAGAGCTCCTCCTCAACATTCTTGCCCTTGTATTTACCTCTGACGCCTTTCTTTTTCGAACTGCTGCCACCTGGTGTAGACATACTACATATACAACACATATTGTTTATTTAAAATAAACTAACATATTGCAAACATATTAAAGAAGAAGGGTTGTAATTTTTATTTTATTTAAAACACTATGTCAATTACAATTCATCATCCTCATCATCAGTTACATATACAGCATTATCATCACTGTCACTCTCTAATTCTAAGGAGTTGTCTTCTTCGGTATTTAGACCCTCGTTGTCATCATCGACAATGAAATCATCTAATTGTTGAGGCTGTGAATTCACACGATGGATGTTTGCAACTTCAGTTGGGTCGACATCATGGCGAACATAGTCAACATCATCCAACTGTGGAAGTTGAACAACGAACTCGGTTTCAGCTGAATTGTTTTCCTGTACAAAGGGTGTCTCCCCATCCGTGTCCGGGAAGTCCCAAACATTGCGCGGTATGTACTCATTTACAATCAGCCAGTCTTTACCGTTCTTTAAATCAGGAATGTAGTAGATCAATTTTGCTTGAGATGCAAGTATGAACGGTTCATTTTGGTACCACTGTCGGTTGACGCAGATGCTAGTAATAACACCGTCACTATCCATTCTACTCCCGTTAGTGTCAAACCACTTACAAAAAAATAAGAGAACACTGCAATCTTTCAAATAAGTGAACTCCATAATTTTTTCAAGTGTGCCGTAAAAATTTTGGCCATCTTCACCGGGGACCATGACACCGCTATTCTGTGTTTTGCGGTTATCATCCCTTTCCTTGACCAAAAATTTAATACCGTTCACTATGCACCCTGGATAAAAATAAATTGCTGTATTCGCTGGGTTAGCGATAGCATACAACTCATCTGACACTGCACCCTGGTTGCTCAACCGTAGTTCATTAATCTACATATCAGGGAAAATATTAAGTTAAGAAAAGTTGAACAGTTATTGAGAACAAGATTAACAGTATTGAGAGGCAACAAGGCTTACTTGAGTTTTGAACCATTCAGGGAACTCAGTCTCTTGCACCCTGGTTGGTCAACCGTAGTTCATTAATCTATGTCTTTCCCAAGAGATGATGGACCTGGAATTAATAAGGTCAACAACAACGATTCAGAACTCATACACTTCCACGGTGGCAAATTATATGGGACACAAATAACTGGCCACAGGCTGTAAGAGTTGCTCATGTTGCCAAATGGATTAAAACCGTCAGTCGCCAATCCCAGTCTGACATTTCTAGGTTCAACAGCAAAAGACGGATGAAGGCGGTCAAACTGCTTCCATTCTTCAGCATCCGCAGGATGCCTAAGCACACCGTCTTCTTTTGGTCTCTGCGAGTAATGCCACCGCATATCCTCCGCAGTGTGTCTTGAGCAATATAATCGTTTCAGCCTAGGTGTGAGTGGGAAGTAACGCATAACTTTGTGAGGAACTTTTTTCCCCTTACCCTTTCTTTTCACCCATCGTGATTCGCCACATACAGGGCAAAACTCCTTCTTCTCATTCTCCTTCCAGAAAATAGCACAATTATACTTGCACACATCTATTGAGTCGTAACCCAAACCTAGATTGCGCAATCGCATCTTCGACTCATAATGCGACTTCGGTAATTTTGTCCCCTCTGGAAATAGATCAATCAAGATGGACAGCAACATATCGAACGAGTGGTTGCTCCACCTATTCAAAACCTTGCAGTGCATAAGCTTTACCAGTGCATTAAGGGCTGATTTTTTGCAACCTGGATATAACTCACCCTCCATCTCCTTAAACAAGTCATCGAACTTGTTGTTGTCGTTGATAGGGGGTTCATTGAAAGAATCAGTAGTGTTAGCAGATTCGTCAAACCCAGGGTCCCCTCTTAACATGTCCGCCAACACATCTGCCATTTCCTCTTCGTCATTTTCAGGAAGTTCAACTGCGGGTTGAGAGAAAGTCTCCCCGTGGAAATACCAGGGGTTGTACGAAGGTTGGATCCCGCTGAGAAATAAATGAACCCTTATAGTTGCAGGTGCGTGAAAATTCACATTCAAACACCGCATGCATGGGCATCGAGCTAATCCGTCAGCGTTCATGTGGTTCGTTGCTACCGCAACGAACTCGTCAACGCCACTTCGAAACTCTGCAGAGCGCCGGTGCGCCTTCATCCAACTTCGGTTGGCAGGCATCTTCCACTACGAAGTATTTAACAAAAACAATTTAAAAACAAACAAAAAATGTGCAAGTGTCCTAATCCACCTTCTCACTCCATTACTAAAAGGGTAAAGAACCTATCCCATTCAGGTTTGTAATATACATATAGTGCAATCTACGCTCTTAAGATTATTTCATTTTTGTAAAAATTTCGAAGACCTCCCCACGTTCTTATAAGTTAGCAAACTTGTAGTAATTAAGTTTGCCGACTTACAAGAACGTGTAAGAAGACGTTGTACCAAAATATCTACTAATGAAATAATCAATTAAGCAATAGATCATACTATAAGTATAAAACAAGCCCAAACTATCCATGCGGACAAACAGTCCTGGATAATTTGGAGAAGCGTATTTAAGAGTCCTTACTGACTCAGCCTCTCCAAACGGGTCTAAGGTAAATCGTGCATGTGTAAAATTGAAAAAAAATTAAATTATCACTATGTGATAATACAAATTGTTCTATCCTATCTTTGGTGTATAACCAAAGAGATGAAGAAAAGATAAAAACAATTTAATTTTATGCTATTTTAATATCTTATGCTCATTTGTACTTACTTTATGATAACTTGATTAAATTCTAAATATAATTACTTTAAAATTTTATTTTATTTGACTTTTAGATTATAAGTATAAAAGTTTTAAAATTTTAAAAATATCACTTGATTAAATTTTAATTTTTATTATAAAAGTTAATTCATAATTTTTTATTTTATTTATTTAAATTACAAATTACAAACTTTTTAATCTTCAAAATATCATTTGCTTACATTTTCAATTTAACAATAAATATTCATTTATAATTTTCTATTTTTTTTTAACTTAAAAATTACAACCTTTTTAAAGTTAATAATATCACTTACTTACTTTTTAAAATTAAACAATAAGTAGTAATTTATAATTTTCACATTTATTCATTTAAATTAAAGATTAAAAATTTTTTAAAATAAAAAATAATTGATTACATATTATAGATTATAATATATACTACATATTATAGATTATAATATATACTAATTTATATATTACATTTTTTTTTTTATTATTTTTTTATCATTTATTATTTAAATTAAAATTACTAACATTTTAAAAATTTTAATATATAGTAAATTATATATTACATTATTTTTTACTTTTATTATTTTTTAATCATTTATTATTTACATTAAAATTACTAACTTTTTAAAAACATTTAATACCACTTTATTACATTTTAACTTATATATTACATTTTTTAATATTTTTTTTAATTAAATATTTTTCTAATTATTTATTTGAAAATATTTTTTTTTAAATAAAATTACTTCACTAAATTTTTAAATTACATGTTCCAATTTCAATTTTATGTTTTACTTTATTTATTTTATTTAATCAACAATTACTTAATTAAGTTATTCTTAATTTTTTTTTAAACAATTAATTAATTTCACATTTTACCTACTAAAATTTCGGCAGCATAACGGCTTAAAAATTGTAAACCCAAAATTTTCAAAACCTATAAACAACACAAACAAATATTGCAAGACAATATATAAACAAAAAAATAATCCACCCATCCAACAGCAGTCAATTTTATCACAGAACCTACTTCACTAACATGCATATACATATAAACTAATATCAAAAACTACTACGTACTAAGCGAAAGCAAAAAAATATACCTGAATCGAGTGCAAAAATAACAACTTGTGGCAGCTTGCGGTAATCCCGAGCGGTTGAACACGGACCTAATTCCATAAATAGTAAAATCAAATTAAAAATTTAATACCTAAATACATATCAACACATACAACCACAACCACATACACTCACATACACTCACATACACTTATACACACACACATACACACATATATACATATATATTCACATACATATATACACATATACACATATACACATATATACACATACATTTTACATATATTTATTCATACATATATACATACATACATATATACATACATACATACACATACACACATATATACCTACATACACATACACACATATATACCTACATACACATACACATATACGTATATACACTCACATACACATATATACATACATACATACACATCCATATACATACATATATACCATAATACACATACACATATATAAAAATTTAAATTTTTAAACAATACATTAAAATTAAAAAAATACCTTGCAGCCGGCGTTTGGGGGTGCGGTGGTGTGGACGGCGGCGGTGCGGTGGTGAGGACGGAGTGGTGGTCGGAGTTTTTTTTTGGGGAAAAAATTGATGAAAAAAGAGAGATTGAGTGGGAAAGAGAGATTTTGAGAAAAAATTAAGAGAGATTGAGAGAGTTTGATAGAGATTGAGAGGGAAAGGAGAGAGAGAACGAGAGAGAACTAGAGAGAAGGAGAGAGAGGGGGCGATGGAGGCTCTGCAAATGAAATGGGGAAGAAAGGGGGCTTCGTGCCCCCTGATACATATTACTACTTTTACCGGCGCATCCAATTGCGCCGGTAAAAGTTTTTTAATAAATTTACTCTGACCTAGGAGTGAAACGCGCGTTTCACTAACACTTTTACCGGCGCAGTAATGCGCCGGTAAAAGTAACCCCACCTACCACGCGTTTTATTTCCCCCCCAAATTTTCACGAGGGCGGTTAACATTCCCACCAAAATTTGGGAAACTTTTACCGGCGCAATTGTGCGCCGGTAAAAGCCTTACAGAATTGGACATGTGTTCGCGCCATTTGGCGGTTCAGTATTCATCTTTTACCGGCGCATTTCATTGCGCCGGTAAAAGGTATAGCTGAATCCAATCCCAAATTCAGCATCTCATTAATGCTGACAACTTTTGCCGGCGCAATTGGTCAACTGCGCCGGCAAAAATTGCTTTTCTTGTAGTGTGTTTTTGTCTAATCAAGTTCGGTTTTCATTGAATGGGGTTGGGTTGGGAGGAGACGGGAGTGGGACAGAAGACGAGGAGGACGGAGGACATAGAAGGAGGCTGGGACGAGGAGGAGGCCTTCAGATTGAGGTTGAAGACAAATTGAATAGTGTGTGAATCAATTTGGGGGTTAGGGTAAATGAATAAGGTTAGCTTCAGGGGATAAAAGAAGCTAGATGTTTTAGCATCCGTTTTGGAGTGAAGCTAGAGAGTTAGTGAGCCTTTTAAATTGAAGCTAAAATCAATTATTTTTTATAAAATTTGTTATTAGTGTCAAATTTTTTTATTAGCAACAGATTTGTAAATTACACTAATTATTAATTTCTTGCATCAGTTTGGAATTGATGCCTCAATGTTCCCTTACACTATTCACGTGAGTAAATGCAATGAACAATAGCATTGACCAATGTTAATAATAATAATTTAATCTAAATATGTTATGGTAACACTATTTATATTTTTCTGTCTCTGTTCATATTAGGAATCGTGTTCAAGTTAGTTATGTTAGAAAAAAAAAGTTGTCGAAAATTAAGCTCAAGGTCCTATTTTTATTATTTTAAAAAGGCTAATTAGGATTTTTGTCCCCTGAACTTTGACATGTACTAAATATTGCCCCCTGAACTTTTAAGGTCGTTAAAAATGCCTCCTGAACTATTGAGATTGTTGGATTTAAGGACTTTTGTCTAATTTCATTCAATTTTACTATTTCAATAATTGCTTATGTACTAAATCATGCTCGCCAGACTTTGATATCTACCAAATCATGCCTATCGAACTTTGACATGTACTAAATTATGCCCCCTGAATTTTCATCCATGTTAGACTCTTTTACTAAAATTGGAAAAATGTCCTTAAATCCAACAATCTCTATAGTTCAGGGGGCATTTTTAACGATCTTAAAAGTTCAGGGAGCATGATTTGGTACATGTCAAAGTTGAGGGGACAAAAATCTCCTAATTAGCCTTTTAAAAAATACAGGTTCTATTTTGTAATTTAACAAAATAGAGGGTCCAGTCGGTAACTTTTGCAAAACACAAGGTCTAAAATGGTATTTACCCTTATTTATATGGTAAATTTGGGTTAGAAATTTTACAATTTTTACTAGTAAAATTATACACCATATTTATGGTATAAGTTTTGATGTAATTTTTTATTTTAATTTTATTTATAAATTTTGTCAAAATTGTAACATAAAAAATCCACGAGTCATCCATCGATGAGTGAGCTCAGGTTTAAAGAGTAAATCCTGACCTCATCAAGATGACAAAATTTGGACCTCGAATGACGAGTCGTGAACCCTAAAGGATTGTAGCTGCAAGCCATGAAGCTCAAAAGGATCGAAGCACGTGATTTTCACTTGTGCTTGTGACCCATGCAAGGTCATGCATATTGAGACAAAGGGGAGAGAACCCAATTGAGGGTTTGGGTTTGAGTTGAAGGCCACGACAAGGACAAATTGGTCCCGTAGCTTCACGGTGGAGGTCGACCGGACCCATGAGGGTCTTGTGCTGGCCAACGACTGATTAAAGCTCAAATTTATATATTTTTACCTTTTAAGTTTGTACATAAAATCAATGTTAATTAATATTTTCATAGTTTTAAGTGAAAATTTATTTTAGTTAAAAATATTTAATTACTTTTATTTTGTATTAATTTTTTTAGATTTAAAGCAATACTAATAGGGATCTTACAAAAATATTAAATTTTTGGCAAATAATTACAATTTTACTGCCACACGGAAAAATTACTTTTATACTGTCTTTAACTTTTTTTTTCTTTTATACTGTATACACCGAATATCAAGAACAATGCCTCCATCTTCCATACCCATGCACAAAAAATCACCCTAGCAATACAAGAACACCTGAAAACAACCATTAATCCTTGCAAGATGGAACAAAGTAGAAAAATCGACGTCAAATAAATAATCATAGCAAAACAACACTAAAACAAATTAAGAAAACAAAAGAAAAAATAAAGATTAAATGCATAGCCTCAACACTAGACGCAATAGTGGCTATATTTGGAAGCCCATTCTTGGAAAATCAGAATAAAGAAAACTACTAAAACAACACAAAAACAAATGTAAAACAATACAACAGATATAACCACTTAAAAAATATAAAAGAACCACACCCCTCAAACCTTTTTTGCCTGTGAGCTCGTCAAATGTATTTATAGGAGAATTAGAATAAAAAAAAAACACAAAAACATACCATAGAAAAGGAAAAAGAAATGTATTTATAACCTCCAAATTCCATACCCACGGAGAGAACCACCATAGCAACACGAGAACACTAAGAAAACAACCATTAATTTTGGCGAAAAGGAGTAAGAACAGTGAAATTGACGTTAAATAAATAAATTATCGCAAAACAACCATAAAACAATACTAAAACAAATAAAAAAAAAAAGTAAAAAAGGATTAAAGAAAACTAACCATCTTCTGCACAACCGCAACACCAGATGCAATATATGTTATATTTACAAACTCAGTTCTAGAAAATTAGAACAAAAAAACCATACTTTTATCTTTTTCAAAAACATGACTGAAAACATTAAAAACTAAAGGAAATAAATGAAAAAAAAAATGAAGAAGAAGAACTGAACATTAAATTAAAAAAGAAAAAACGTATATGTTAATGGAGGGAGAGAACTTGAGGAAAAAAAAAGGTGAAAAGAACTAAAAAAAAAATAATAACTATGAGCTTTGAAATACAAAAAAAAACACCCATAAAGAAGATGATGAACATGAGAGAGAGAGACAGAGAGAGAGAGAGAGAGAGAGAGAGCAATTAAAAAATAAAAGAAAAAAAATCATGAAGAAGAAAACTAAGTGAAAAGATAAAATGTGAAATAAAAATAAAAACATAAGTGTATGAGAATGTTTCTCAATTTTTTAATCATTAATTTTAATTAAAAAGAAAAAAGAAAAATTGTCAGTGATATAACCGGTCACATCAAAACTTTAACTTTCATAAAGTTTAAAAATAATATTATAATTAATTTTAGCTTAAACACAATAATTAAATGGAACAAAATGTGTAAGTTTTTATTTAAAACAAGTCAGTATATGGCAGTAGAAAAATTTAAAAAAAAAAACAGTATAAAAGTAAAAATTACTGTATAACAATATAAAAAGAAAAAAAAATAAAAATACAGTATTAGGTGTAATTTTCCCTACTAATATTGGTGAATATATGAATGAAAATATACAAACCCAAATCAAATTTCTTGTATAAATGATGTAAAGATGAAATTTGAGGCCATGGGCTAATCTTGACCAAGACACTCATGTGGACTTCAAGCGATGGATGATGGCCCAATATAAATTCTTTCACAATGGCCAAGTTTTTAGGGGATTTTTCAGTTATATACGGAAATAGTAAAATAATTATACAAATATTACCAGTCAAAATAATACATAATTATGAAGGTATCTATACCGAAATTTTTTTTTTTTTTTTTTTTTTTTTTTTTTTGAGAGGAAGATCGAAGGCTAAGAGGAGACTAAGATCTTCAGAAGGAGGAAACGATAAGGTTCCGAGTTGACTCTTCGTTCGTTCCAAGTGCAAGGCGGGCGAGGTTGTGAGCTGTAGTATTTATGGAGCGGGGAATGTGATGAACCGTGACACCTGGAAAAGAAGACAAAGAGGAGACTATCTTGGTAATCAGGCCAGAGAGGGCTGAGCGGTCAGGCGAGAACTTGTTGATGCGATGGACCAAATTCTGGCAGTCTGAATCAATATCAGCTAGAGGAAAACGAACTGCTTGACACCAAATAAGCGCTCGGTGAAGGGCTTCAGCTTCAGCGAAGATTGGAGGGAGACCTGAACAAGAAGAAGCCGAGAAAGTGGCAATTGTGTGACCTTGAGAGTCTGAGACTGCAGCTCCATATCCGTGTTTGCTTGAAGAGGTGGCTGCATCTACATTAAGCCGGAGCATAGAGGCAGGCAGTTGAGGCAAGGATGAACAATGGTGGACTGAGGATGTTGTAGTAGTGATTCTTGTTTGGGCAGTCCTGTATTCCTGTAAATAACTACTGACAGAATTCTCCAAATTGAAATCAGTGAAACTGGATTGATTAAAAATAGCTTTGTTCCTATTGTTCCAAATGGCCCAAAGTAGGCCCAAAAAAGTAGAAAAAGCAGATTTATCAAGACAATCAAAACCCCTAAGCATAAATTCTTTAATATCACAGTTTTTATTAGTAAGATAAAATTGGCGAAAAGAGGAGTTTTTCCATATTTTACCTGCTCTGGAACATTGAATGAGAGAGTGAGAATTGGAATCGAGTTGGGAGTGACAAATGGAACAATGAGGTGAGGGAGTAGAATGGCGGTGAAAAAGATTAAGACTGGTAGGGAGGATGTGGTGGAATGCTTTCCAAACGAAATGTTTAATTTTTGGAGGAATGTTAGAAGACCAGACAGTGGTCCACCAACGTTTAAAGGTGAAAGGGTCAGAAGGGCCAGGAGTGGAGTAGCTGGAGTTAGCTAAGTGGTAAGCAGAGTTGACGGTGAAACAACCAGAGGGGTGATGTTTCCAGATGAGGCTATCGGGGCTGTGAGGATCAATAGGCACTGAGAGAATGGCAGAACACATCTCCTCATCGAAATAAGTTCTTAGTTTGTCTAAATCCCAATGTCGATTATCAGTAAGAAAAAAGGAAACTGTGTGAGCCGGAGGGAGGATCCCAGGTTTGAAAAAGACTTTATTATGAGAGGGAAGCCAATTGGATTCAGAAATATTGATGGAAGTGCCATCCCCAATTTTCCAACTGAGGCCTTTGAGAAGGAGTTCCCGACCCCAGAGAATACTACGCCAACAGAATGAAGGCGAGTGACCGATTGCAGCGTGGAGAAAATCATTTCGCTTGAAGTACTTGGCTTGGAAAAGCCGAGCAACCAAGGAGTCCGGAGAGGTGAAGATGCGCCAGGCTTGCTTGGCAAGCATGGCTTGGTTATGGTAAATAATGTTGCGAAAACCCAGGCCCCCGAAAAACTTGGAAGAACAGAGGCTGTCCCATTTTTTCCAATGAATTTTGTTGGAATGGCCAAGGGAGCCCCACCAGAACTTAGCCATTAGTTTGCTAAAGTGCTTGCAGAGAGAAACAGGGAGGCGGAAACAGGACATAGCATAGGAAGGAATAGCTTGAATAACCGACTTCAGAAGGATCTCTTTGCCAGCTCTAGAGAAGAGGTTTTGGTTCCAGACTGACAGCTTGGAGCTGGCTTTTTGCAGCAGATACTGGAAGGAGGAAACTTTAGATCTGGAAAAGCATTGGGGAACGCCCAGGTATTTGTCGATGAAAGGCTTGTTATCCAGGTGGAGGGTGTTCCTGAAAGTAAGGCTGTCAGAGGGAGGTGTGTTAGGGGAGAAAAGGATGGAGGATTTATTGAAATTGACAGACTGGCCAGTGGCTAGGTGGTACGTGGAGAGAATGTCTTTAATTTCAGCAGCGGAAGATGGGTTAACAGTAGTGAAGAGCAGGCTGTCGTCAGCGAAGAGAAGGTGAGAGATGGAGGGGGCGGAGCGAGATATGGAAATACCATGAAAGGAGTGGGAGGATTCCTTGTAATTAATTATGCCAGAGAGGCCTTCAGCGACAAGGAGGAAAAGATAGGGTGAAAGAGGGTCACCTTGTCGGATACCACGAGAAGGGGAGAAACTTTGAGAAAGAGTGTTATTGATGCGAATTCGAAAGGAGACAGTAGAAAGACAATTTAGGATTAAGGAGATGAAAGGAGGGGGGAAACCAAAGTGTTGAAGAATATGCCGAATATAATCCCATTCGACTTTGTCGAAGGCCTTTTCCATGTCCAACTTTAAAGCAGCCCAACCTACTTTACCCTGCTTACGACAGTTGATAGCGTGGATAACCTCATTAGCGATAAGAATATTGTCAAAGATAATACGATCGCTGAGGAACGCGCCCTGATTATGAGAAATAAGGTCAGGAAGGACAGCACGAAGGCGGTTGGCAATAGTTTTGGAAACGACTTTGTAAAAGGTGGAACAGAGGCTGATAGGTCGAAAGTCTTTGACACGAGAGGCATTTTTAACTTTGGGTATGAGAACCAGAATGGTTTCATTAAGCGGGCCAATGTCAGCATTGGTTGCAAGAGCAGATAAAACAGCATGACAAAGATCGGTGCCAGCGAGGTCCCAATTCTTCTGAAAGAAATTCGGATTAAAGCCGTCAGGACCTGGGGCTTTATCACCCGCGAGCTGAAAGAGAGCAGATTTAACTTCATCAAAAGTAAAAGGGGAGCCAAGAAACGCAATCTGAGTGGGGTTGAGATGCTTAGTCAGACCCTGTGTGGCCATGTTCATAGCATCGGAATTTGTACCCTGAGAGGTAAAGAGATCCGTGTAGAACTGAACAAAAGTGGAGGAGATGTCCTTGAGGTTGGTGATTTGAGAGTTATCCGCTCCAGAGATGGACTTAATGTAATTAGTGCGTTTCCTGGCCGTAGCCCGATTGTGAAAGTACCGAGTGTTTTTGTCCCCAGCTTTAAGCCAGTTAACACGAGAGCGCTGTTTCCAAAATATTTCTTGTTTAAGTAAAATGGAGTCAAGGGTACGTTGAAGATCGTTAGCTTTAGTAGCATTGGCCTGAGAAATAACAGGCCCTGCCAAAAGCTGATCCATCTCAGATTGAAGGCTTTTAATGTCATGGGAAAATTGATTTTTGTTTCGACTCCAAGAAGACAGAGAAAGGGAGCAATTATTTTGCTTGGAGATGAAGTTGGAGAGAGGGTTAGGATGGCTGGAAGGGGAAGGATCAGGAACCCAGGTTCTCCTAAGGAAATCAGGGAAATCATCCTCAAGTAACCAGTGGTTGTCAAAGCGAAAGGTGGGGTTACGGGCAATTAAGCTTGGGTTTCCATCCCACACAACTTTGAGAGCTCTATGATCAGAGCCAAAAAAACCCAAGTGTTGAAGGGAGGCCGAGGGAAATAAATTAGTCCATTTGTGGTTGACAATGGCCCAATCTAATCGCTCTAACGTGGTACCATGCTTCCAAGTAAAACGGCTTCCAGAAAAAGAAAGCGGAGAAAGAGAGTATTTCCCTATGAAGTTCTGAAAAGAAACCATAGAGTGGGGAGGGGGTAAACTGTTAGAGTTGCGGTCATTGAAGCCAAGATAATCATTAAAGTCCCCTATTATGATCCAAGGTGCTAAAGGGGCAGCATCAAAAAGACGATTCAATAAGGTCCAAGAGTGATTTTTATCAGCAACATAAGGGGAACCATAGTAACAAGACAAATGAAAACTTATATTATTAATAGTAATTATACAGTCGATATGATTAAGGGAGTGAGACAAAATATTAACATCAATATTATCCTTCCAAAACAAAAGCAATCCTCCCCCTAAACCCTCCCTAGGAACTTGAAAAACATTATCAAAAAACGTCTTAGCCTTAGCTATAACAGAAGAGTTTATAGGTAATTTTGTTTCCATTACAAAAAGAAGCTGAGGCCGGTGCTGCTTGCAAAGGAGGGAGAGATTATGGAATGCTCGGGAACTCCCTAATCCACGAGCATTCCAACTGATGAAACTCATTTTTCTCGGCGGGGTTGCCGAGCAACACCCGCCGTTTCCTCATTATCGGACATTGATGGGACGACCGCGAAGTCAGAGTGAGAAGCACGAGCTCTTTTCAACATACTGCGAACCGAAGAGCCGACTTGACACTGCTGCCTGGCGAAAGAACGTTTCCTGGTGGAGTCAGGGACATTGGGGGTGTCGTGGATGCGGAGACTGGAAATAGGGGGGCTGCTCACGAGAGGGATGGTGGTGCAGGGATACATAGGAGCTTTTCCCTTGTTGATAGAGGGGTTGGTGGTGGCATTGGTGAAGGGTTGGACAGGAAGGGGGCAGTGGACAGGAGCGGCCAAAGGTGGGGATGGAGAGGAGACGGTATTCGGAGATGGAGCCGAGGGGGTGGTAGCCATGGTTGGAACGGATGGAGGAGTGAGGGGGTGAGTGATAATAGTGGAAGGGGAGGGCGCGGCCATGGTGGGAATGGCAAAGTGCTGGGAGTGATCCTGAAGAGTAGGATGGGCAGTGTTGGAGAGGGTAGGTTGTTCCTCGAAAGGGATAGAAGTGGACAATTCAAATATGCTTTTCTTGTAGATTGATTTGGCTGGGGCACGGAGGACGTCTTTGTAGCTCAGACTGGGGGGAAATGGATGGTGATCACAGTGATGGAGGAATTTACCACACTTGTTAAAAGTGTGGTCCAGCTTCCCACAATGGTAGCAATAATTTTGAATGCCCTCATAGAGAAATTTCAGCCATTTAGTAAGGGATAACTTCCTAAAGTGAACGTTCATACCACGGTGTAGGGATTTAGTAGTATCCAAAAGAACCCTAACCCGCATGAACGGGGTGACAGAGTCATACAAGGAGATTAAGTGCACCTCAATAAGGTCACCTATGGTGTCGGCCACGAACTGGGCAAGACCATATGAACGAGAGCCAAAAGGGATGTGGTGAACCTGGACCCATAGGGGAATATACCGGAGTTGAGAGGGAAGGATAGTGTCAAAACCATCAGGGATTGCAAAAATCATGAGGGATCTGTCGAAGTGCCATGGTTGACCTTCCATAACTCTTCGACGATCTCCCTCACAACCAAATTGCACCAGGAACAAACCTGAATGGTATTCGGAGAAGGTGAAGGGGCATCGGGCAACCCAGGCTTCAGACATAGCCTTCTGAATCCAATCGACTTTCAGGGGTTTAGAGGACAAGATTTTAACCACTAAGCAGAAAGACTGGGTTTGGGGTTCTGGGTGAATGGAAACATGATCGAAATCATGGACAAGGGCTTCCTCGGCAGTGAGTTGAGTGGAGTGGGAATCGGGAAAGGTGGCCATGAGAGAAAAAGGAAGATTGGTGGTGGAAGAGTTGTACAAACGAGTTGTTTTGGAAGCAAAGTAGGTAGCAAAACAAACACAGAAGCTTAAATAGAAGAGGGAAGGAAAATGATACCTTGAGCATGAAGACAGATGGATGTGAGGAGGTGTGAACGCCATTAATTGCTCAGGAGGCCTAGATCCTCTTCTGCCCATCCTTAGGGCAATGATTCGCCTCCACCTGAAGAGAGTGACAGTTAGTAAATGCATGAAAAGAGGGGGGGAAGAAGAAGGGCCAAGAGTTTTCTGATGGAGCATTAATGGGGTCTCGTAAACGGGAAAATGGGAGCTGGAATTAAAGAGAAAACAATGATTAAGGGGGCGATCTCAAGTTAGGGCATTAATAGCATATATTAAGAATAAGACAGGGAAAGATTTCCTGATATGGCATTTATTGAGGTATTGGGAAGGGAGAAAAGGAGGCGTAATTAAAGAAGCTAATGATGACGGTGAGGAAGGCAGAAAGAATTGAATGAGGCAAGAGAAGAGGGAGGGAGAGCAGGCGGAAGGTGAAGCGACGGGGACGAAACTGGATGAACCAGAAGGAAAGACCCTAGAACGTTCCAGAGCAGGGAAAATTTTATATTAAATCGTTGATATCTATCTTAAGGAGAGATTGAATGAACTCTTCTCGTACTAGATCTAATGACGTGCGACTATCTATACCGAAATTTTGAAAAATAAAGTTCACTGAAATAAAATCAAAACATACTGTGTCTTTGTTTAAAGATTTTTTTGCTGAATTCTTTTTTGCTTCAAGTTGACTTCTTTTTTTGTCTTTTTGTTTCTTTTTTTTTTTCTCATGAAAAAAGATATATCTATTCTATATAAAGTGTGCCTATATAACAGAATTCTTGGTTTATGAGAAATTTATGGGTGACTTTTTATTTATATTAAAAATAAAATGGTTTATTATTAAAAATAAAATGATTTATGAGAAATTCATGGTTCACTTTTTATTTATATATAATAAAATAAAAATAAAATAAATCCTATTAAATTCAAAAAAGAAAAGTTCTAGATTTTGTTTAATTACAGTATTTCTAACCCTATTTAATTATTTATGCCTCTTTTATAAATCCTATTTGATTAAAGTTAAGATTATAAGATTAATTTCACTTTAATCAAATAGGGTTCATATATTGAATTATTTTTATTAATGGGATTAATCTATATATGAACAATAATTTGAATTAATCTTATAATCTTAACTTTTTAATTCATTGAATAATTATTTGTCACGTAATTATTAAGTGTTTTCCCTTTAATTTTTCTTTTGTTGATGATGCTAATTTATTCATATTAAGGTAGTGTTCTACTAGGGGATTTAACGAGTTTCGCCCCTTCGCTAATGGCCTCTAAGAGTTCAAATTCCAGTATTGTATAAATCTTCAATTTGTTCTATTTCTTACACTAACTAAAATTTTGCTACTTTTTTTTTTAAATTTACAACTTTATTGTTTATATCTTATTAGGGACATTCATGGAAATTTGGGTTTCTTTGAAATATACAATTAATGAGCATTACTTTTTGATCATAGTGTATTTTTCATGGCTGAAAACCTCAATAATCTCTATCATTTGATATCAAATAAAATAAAATTATCATGATGTATACATTATGGTTATTTAATGAGTAATTAGTGTGTTGAAATTGTCAAGCTGATATTTAGAATTGTTTAGAATTGAATTGTTTCTTTGTCAAAATTAATATTAAGTATATTTATATGTTTATAGGTTTATCTATTTTCTCTTAGATCAATCATGCTCATATAGCAAAAAAAATCATACTCATATAGACATGTTATTTTCATTTTGTAATTTAGATCTTCTTAGTCATTATTTAGTTCACTTAAACCTTTTTTTGATTATGGTAACTGAAGTTTTGTTTCTTTTAGGTACTCTATTACAAAGATCTGTATTACATGTATTATTTATTTTTGACTATGAGGAGGTGGATTTCTTTTTTGAGAAACATATAGCCTGACAAATTTTTGTTCATATATTGAATAATTATTTTTAATTATGGGATTCATATATATAACCGTGTATATTGAATTCTTTATTCAAATAATTATTTTTAATTTTTACGTGATTATTTATTGTTCATATATCTAGAACCCTATTTGATTAAAGTTAAGATTGTAAGATTAATTAATTTGTAATTTCTTCCTATACACATAATAATAATCTCACCTAATAACTAATAATAATTTTTCTTTAATTTTTAATTGTATCACTTTAAAATAACATAGAAAAAAACTAGCATAAAATTTAGTATACGTGCCTCACACGTAGCTTTTTAGTAGTATATATATATATATAAATATATATTTTCTTTCCTATTTTTTTTTTAACAAAAGAAATAAAAGTTACATTACCAACTATTTTAGCTAAAAAAATACTATTATAATTTATTTTTTGAGATCATTATTTTAATATATAGAAAATATTATCTTTGAAATCATTATTAGGTACTATTAGTACCAATACCATCATGAGGTAATTTTTTTTGTAATAGATACCGATATTTTATAAAAATTATTAAATTAAATATTTTAAGATCTAATATTTAATTATAATAATCTTATGATATCTCGTACATAGTGGTTAGACATTACTAGTATTTCTTTTTTATATTAGGTTAACCGAATAGTAAATAGACTGTAAATTTAAATAAAAATTAATTTATTATACCAACCAACTAACTTCATAAGTTATTATAATTTTTTTATTATTATTTTCATATTTAAAAGTTACCATACATTGTTATTTAAAATACCTTCACTTTTTTTAGTAACTTTCGTTACTTTTAAATATGTGTGATAAAATTATAGAGTTATAATAAAGTATACTTAATGTGAAAGTTAGTGGAGTTAGTTTTTTTAGTATAAGTGATTCTGATATTGATTAAAATATTATTTGATTTCTTTATAAGTTCTTTTAGTAATTTATCAAAATTATTTCAATAAGATAAAGTTATGTAGAATACTATTAGGTAGCTTTAAATATGAAATAACAAAATAATTTATAATTTATTAACATTTGGTTAATTTCATAGTTTAATTACTTTATTGTTAACAAAATATAAAAGAAACTAAATGGTTGTTTTTTATTTTGATCAGTTTTTCTTAATTGAGCAAAAAAATATATGATTCTCATATATTAAAATGATCATCTTGACATGTCAAAAAAAATATGATCATCTTGAAAACTAAGTCATGATGACGTCACTTTTGAGCTCAATTGACTAACGATGTGCTATAAAAAAAAAAAAAAGTGACGATTGGGTATACTTTTTTAGAAATTTATCAATTGCTCTTGCAAAAAAACTTATGTTGAATACAATTTAGTTACCTTTTTTTTAGACATTTATTGAGGTTGCTCTATAAAATAAATTTATGTAGGATATTATCTAGTAAATAATAAAATGCTTTTTAGTAACTCATAGAATTAGATGGTACATTAAATTTTATTTATGTGTAAAATTTGGTATGTTGAATTCACTATTTTAGAATTTTTAAGATACTATTTTGTTTTCTTATAAATTATTTTAAAAACTTTTGAAAAGTATTTTATAATATTAAAATATGATTTAGTAACATTTAAATATAAATAATTATATATAAAATAAATATTAACTTATTAAATTAGTTAGTATATTAAACTGTTTTTAGAAGAAAAATAAAAAAAGAAAGTTTTTTTTAATATTAAAGAAAACTATGAATAATTGTATGTTTCATATTTAAAAAATAAAAAAAGGAGAAAAAAAAAAACAAAAAATAAAGAAATGAAAAGAAAGACCAAACAATTAGCCCATTTTGCATTGATGCGCTGCTCACTTTGGCACGTATACACGCGTTTTTTAAAAAAAATAAAATACAAAGGCATTATAGTTTAAATAAAAAAGGTAGTGGTATTTATGAGATTGATTTTAAAATTTCCTTCCCCCCTACGTAAATTTCTCAAGTTTTTAATCACTTCAAGCTCAATATTCCACATAATCCATTTTCCTTGTTGAAGAAAGAAAATGGACTATTTATAAAAATATAGGAAAAAAAAAATAAAAACTAATTTCATCAGCATCATCTTATCAAAAAATAATACAAAATTATAATTTAAAAATAATACAAACTTTAAAAACGAGTTTCATCAACATTGAAAGAAATTAATAATTTCATTAAAAGAATAAAAAAAAATAGTTTCATCAACAAAATAATAAAAAAAATTATAATCTAAACACGATAATATATAACTTTAAAAACCAGTTTCTCAATATTAAAAGAAACTAATTATTTTATTAAATGAGGCAAAAAAAAATAGTTTCATCAAGAATATAATGAAAAATATATGATACATAATAACTAAACTTTTACAAACGATACTAAATTTAAAAATCAGTTTCGAACATATAAATTTTATATTAATACCTAATAACCAAACTTCTAACTTCATTCTTTATTTTGGCATTTAATTTTTTATTTTCTTGCTAAAAATCAGAGTTGATTTAAGCTTACAATATGCAGCTAATATAACAAAGAGAATCAGAAATTAAAATCAAAGAGAAAAAAAAAGAAACAAAAAAAATTAAAGAGATAAAAATACAATAAAAACCATAAAAAATAACAAAAAAAATAAAAAATAAAACACTAGTAGAATGTGAGAAACCACGTAGTAAACAACCAAAATAAAAACAAACAGATAAAAACTAGTTTCCTAAAATAATCAAATAAAAAAATTGAAACTTAAAACTCAATAATGAATAACAATAAAAAAAACTAATTATGAAAACTAGTTACTTAAAAAAATCAGTTATGAAAACAATAATATAATATGTGTGTCACAAACTGATTATTTAAAATAAAACAGAAATTGTTGTTCAAATATCATACAATAATAAAACTGATTTTATACAAACTAAAAAATATACATGGAGCAACCTCATTACAGAATAGTTAAAACATGTGAAACCAGTTTCGATCCTATGAAACTATTTTTGACGCTATAAAAAATCATAACAAAATATAAATGTTAAATATTAATAAGGTTAACTGAAAAAAGTTTCATTAGACAAATAAAAAAAGAAAAACACTCACAAAAATACAAAAAGAATACTAATCACAAATATAATCAAAACAATACACAATGTATACCAATAATTTAAAAACAAAATATAAGTGTAAATTTCGAACATTGAAACAAAATAATGAAAAAGTAACTTAAAATAAAAAATTTGTAATAACATCATAAAATAGAGCAACCCCATTACAGAACTCTCAAAATATGTAAACCGGTTTTGAACAATAAGTTAGAAAAATCACTAACAAACATAATCAAAAACAACACACAACAATAATTTAAGAACATAATATAAATGTGAATACCAGTTTCAAATTTAGAATAAATAACATAAAGAAACTTAAAATAAAAAAATCTTAAAATCAAGCAATCACATTACAAAACTCTCAAAACCTGTAAAATCAGTTTCGACCATATAAAAAAATCATATTAAATCTATGAAACCAGTCTCGCCCATAAAAAAATCATATAAAATCTATGAAAGCAGTCTCGACCTTATAAAAAAAAAAGAAATTTTATTTACACCACAAAAACTTCTAAAGACACCCAATTTTAATAATTTTTATTTTATATAAAATTTATATATTTAATTGTACTAAGTTTTTTTTTTTTAACTTTTTTTAATTCATATTCTTAAAAATGTACACATTAAAATAAAATAAATTATATTTTAAATATCATAACAAAAAAATTATATAAAATTTTCTTAGAAAAAAATAATAAGTATATATATATACATGATTTAGAAAAAAAAATATGAAAATAAATCAAAATAAGTATTGAAATTAACATAAAATAATGTGAGGAAAAGATTTTAAAAATATATTAAGAGTAATTTTTAAAATTATTTAAGTATTTTTTTAATAGGATGTACTTATCATTTTATGGGTTGCAAATAGAACTCATAAAAACGTATAAATTTAATTTTGACCCTATGAAAAGATAATATGACAAACTTAAAATGAAAAAAAAATAAAATAAAATAAAACACAACAAAAAAATAAGACAACCCCAGTACAGTAAAATAGAGGTGCTCGAAAAAATACAAAATCAAACTAAGTATTGTAGTTATAATATTCAATCTCATATTATAAAAAATCTTGTTATAAGGCAACTATAAATTATAAGAAAAATATTAAGACATCAATCTTGTGAAAATATACAAATCATTCATAAATTAATTCTAAATAAATTACAAAACATCCAAAAATATATACTACTTTTATTAATCATGTAAGAGATTAAAAAATATAAGAGGAATGCTCTTAATATTTTTGTAAGAGAGAAAAAAAGTGTTAAAAAAATTAGATATAAAAATGTACACTTACTATATATATTTATATATATATTAGCACTAGGTAGTTACCTAGAATCATCTTCTAACTTTTTCAATTTTTAATCTTGCTAGTTATTATTATAGATTTCACTTTTATTTATTTATTATTAATTATATATTTACTATTTCTTGATAGAAATTATTCATTATTTAGCTAAGACTATTTTTGTGATTATTTTTAGGAAAAAATAGGAAAATACAAAAAAGAAAAAAAAAATTACAAATATACTATGGGCCGACCCATTAAACATTTATACAGCCCACATACAAATATTTACAAAAATACCACATACTCTAAACCTTCAGCCGCACGGAACGAACGATGAAGATGAACATACCTCGATCGTTCAAATCAGCAACACAACCAGAATAAAACCAAAACAAGGGAAATACAACCATTAATTCTGACGAAATCAACTGGAAAAGAAGACCTGCAATGATCTAAACTAAAAATTATGAAGAAAAAAAAACTAGAAAAGTGGAAAAAAACTGAAATTACACATTTGTTTTTGGTTTTACTAGTTCAAAACAACTCCCCCTAATATCGAAATCCAGATTCATGCAATGTAGATCTGTAACAAAAAGATCTGGAGCTCCCCTCGAATCCAAAACAAGATATGCTGTGAAATTTTTTTAAAAAAAACCTCATGAATAATAGATCTACGTTATATACAGTTGCATTTTGGTTGATTACTGGTTTCCAATGTGGAATTAATTTTTTAAAAAATAGAATAAGAAGAGCAAATTCAAATTAAGGGACAATAAGTTACGTACAAGTTTGTTTATTTTTTGTTTTGGTTGCCTTATAGTTGGATTATCGTTTTATGATAGTTTATATATTATGCAGGAATTTCAGTTGAGCGGTACCAACAAATAACAGTTATACATGGTAAGTTTTGTGCAAATAGTTGCATATTAGTTTTATAATAGTTGGAAAAAAATCTGATTCAAATAAAACTGATGAAGAACACAGGGTTCACAATGGTAACAATTGACTTGAAATAACGAAAAAGATCAGGAGCTCCCAATCAATCCAAATCAAGTATAAACAATACATATAAGGTATATTCAGTTGCACAGTCATTTTTTTATGATTTCAAAATATAATCAAGCAACAACTATGTTAATTGGAGTTAAGTTCCTTGTTTTTTTCAAGTTGATTTACAGTTGCATCATCATTACATAAAAGTTTTATTCAATATTGCAGGAATTTATTTTTGACAGAGAAAAAAGAAAAAACACTTGGACAAATGGTTAGTTTGTGTAATAAATATAAAACGTTTTGTAATAGTTGTATTTCAGTTTTTTCATAGTTTGATAACATTATTAAAACAGAAAATGACAAAAACAGGTTTCAGAATCAGAAATACAAGACTTGAACAGAGGAAAGGAAATAGAAGTAAGTTTCTATCCTATTTCATAAATATCATATTTTTTTCTTTCTTTATTAGTATAAAAAATGTTCGGATACATTACTAACATTAGCAATAACATAATCAAAATAGTTTCTAAATTGCTGCCTTACACTAATAATAATTTCAAAATCACAGGATAAAGAAGACATTCCATTCTTAGTCTTTTGCAATGGGCAATTTGATGATCGAATGAATTATGAAAATTATGAAGCTAGTGGACAATACATTTTAATCAATTGTAAGTACGAAGAATTACAACGGAAGCTGAAAGAGGTCCTGGATAGCAACCAATAAAACACTGTTCTGCAACTGAAATACCAAGTGAAAGAAGGATACCAACCGTTGACGATAAAGGATGATCAAAGAGCCTGCATTTCTACATACAACTAAAACTGAAGGAACCCGACTTTACAACATATCCATTGTGTGTGAATGTCATCAACAACCCACCAACAACCATCAATCAATCGTTCTTGGAAAATAGTAATGCATTAGTTGCACAGACAAACGCATTAGAAACGATGGAAAACAATGCACCAACAACAGAAAACTCAACAAGTCAACAACATACAATTGAAGATACAATACTGGAAGATGGAGGGGAAAATTTCGACTTCATGGACTATGCAAAACTTGTGGCAGAGGAAATAGTTGAGCAACTGGAAAACAACAAAAACAGGGAGCCAGAAATCACAGATTATGACGAACTACTATTCACCGATCCGCAACATCCTGAAATAGAAGAAGCACAAATATACAAGGACAAAGAAACACTCCAAAGTGTGCTTGGTTTCTATGCAATTAGAAAAAAATTCCAATTCAAAGTGAAAAAGTCTTGCGCAAGAACATACAGAATTTGTTGCTTGAATCCAAAATGCAAGTGGGCACTAATGACATCTAGAAACGGACCAACAAAGTTATTCATAATTCGAAAGTATGACAGAAAGGTGATACAAACTTGTGATCTAAACATAAGATTTGCAGACAAAAGATAAGCTACAACGAAGTTGATTGGAAACTACATCAAGCCACGGTTTACCAACATAAAAACAACTCAAATGCCACAAGACATTAGAGGAGAAATGAAACATAAGTATGGGGTGAGAATGAACTACATGAAAGCATGGAGAAGCAAAGAGCACGTGCAAGAAGAATTACGAGGAAATGCAAACGAATCTTACAAGCTAATGCCAAGTTTTTTGCACATGCTGTAGAAAACTAATCCCAGAACTATTGTACACATGCAAATAGAGGAAGACAAGAGCTTCAAGTACTTGTTTGTGGCACTAGATGCTTCAATAAAAGGATTGAAGAAGTGCAAACCTATAATATTTGTTGATGGAACTTTCCTTAAATCAAAATATGGAGGTACATTTCTCTATGCCTGTACACAAGATGGAAATGGACACATTTTTCCCCTAGCTTTTTCTGTTGTGGATTCAGAAAACAACAGCTCATGGCAATGGCTTTTCACAAAACTAAGGGAAACATACAGGATCAGACAGGAACAGTGCTTGATCTTAGACAGACATGAGAGCATAATTAACGCAGCTGCTCAAGTAGTTCCAAAAATAACGCATGGCTATTGTGTATACCATCTGTTAAGCAACCTGAAAGCAACCTTTAAGAAGAATGCAAGAAAGATCGATAAACTATTCTTCGCAGCAGCAACAACATACATAGAGAGGAAAATTGAATACCATATGAGCGAGCTGGACAACTTGGACATTTGTGTTAGACCATATTTACAACAATTTGGATACCATAAATGGTCAAGATACCACAGCAAACACAACAGGTATTCAACTATGACTTCTAACAATGCTGAATCTCTAAATGCAGAAAACTTAGAAGCTAGAGAACTACCAATCACAACAGTAATGGAGTCATTGAGAGCTTTGATACAACAATGGACATATACAAACAGGAAAAAAGCACAGAAAACCACAACATTTTTGACACCTACAGTAGAGAAGAAGCTAGTCAACAACTTTGTGGACTCATCGACAGAAAATGTAAAATCTCTTGAAACTTTAAGTTGCATCACAGTTTTCTAATAGTTATTTTTCAGTTTGCTGTACAGTTTGACAATTGATTATATTGACCTAATTTACAGCTAAAGCCAATAAACGAGAGCATGTTCGAAGTGGTAGAACTAACAAGATCATGGGTGATCAATCTAAAGGAGAAAACATGCAGTTGCAACCAATTCCAAATTGACGAATTACCGTGTGCTCATGCGCTTGCTGTGATAAAAGAGATGAACTTGAATGTTTACAACTATTGTTCAAATTATTACACAACAAGAACATGGCTTGAAACATACAGCGGCTCAACATATCTGGTGCACAATCACACAGCATGGGATGTACCACAGAACATAAAAGATATCCTTGTTCTACCACCAAACCAGAAAATAAGATCTGGAAGACCAAGGAAAAGAAGATTTATAGCTGATTGGGATACATAAAAAACAGAACAGGTGCAGCAAATGTGGTCAACACGGTCACTGTAACACCCTAACTAGCATAGGCGTATTACGTGATTTTTAAACATACTGTGCAGCTCGTTGCTAATCAACGAGGTTTATGGAAATCATGATTAATTAAAATTTTTGCTTTTTAATTAAACTTGTAAAATATTTATATAAAATACTCGGGATCCCGATTACAAAACCTTTTACAAAAGTTTACTGTCTATAGAAAATACTTGTCGCCTAGCGACTAATTACAAAAATAGCCTTGCTGTCCCGAGGATCGTACGCTCCAGGCCTAACCGCCCCGACATGTACAATCTTCATCGGCTCGCTCTCACGGTCCTTCAGCCTTAGCCTTGCCTTTACCTACACATAAACATAGCACTGTGAGTCGACAGACTCAGTAAGAAAAGCATAATCATAAACATACATAAATCCCGAGTCATGATCAGACGCCCATACCCATGACCATAATCCTAACTGCCGTGTCCCACACGATACTGAGTCCTGAACGTTCATAAGAGGGTACTATTGACAAGTAACAGCCTAAACTCGGTACACTGGTCATACTCCAGCTACTAGTCATACTCTAGCCTGTACCGATGTGTTACAGTATCAGCCTATACTCAGTACACTGGTCATACTCCAGCTGCTAGTCATACTCTAGCCTGTACTGATGTGATATGTCAAATAGTACAGAATCACCAACCCGAGTATCAGCCTATACTCGGCACACTGGTCATACTCCAGTTGCTAGTCATACTCTAGCCTGTGCCGATGTGATACAGTGTCAGCCTATACTCGGTACACTGGTCATACTCCAGTTGCTAGTCATACTCTAGCCTGTACCGATGTGACAAAGTCGGATGGTTCGAAGCCAACATACATATCTAATGTAATCTAACAGGATTCCTACATGCACGCTAAACGTGTAATCTATATATGCATAATGTTATACTAATCTTACCTCAATTCCGAATTCAGGTGTGCCGGTCAACCTGACTGGAACGAACTGTGCGGCGGATTACAGGCTCCTAAACCATAGCAATCACAACACTATAAGTGATACGCTACTTCCCGGGGACTTAAACTAGGAACTAAAAGTTTCCCTATCGATAAAAAGCATGGCAATACCCCAAATAACATAAAAACGAGGAAATCTAGAGTTCCTGAAAATTTTCCAACCGGCAGACCAGTTGCACAACCGGAATTCCGGTTCTGGAAATTCCTGAACCCCCATCCAGAATTCTGGATGCACAACCGGAATTCCGGTTCCTCGCAGAATTCACCCAAAAATTCACACGTTGCTCAAATCCAATCCAAACAATACCAAAACTTCCAGACGTGCTATTTAGACCCTAAGGAACAATTCTAAAGCATAAAAACCAAGCTTCATGCAACCAAACCAACACCACCATTAAAGCATCAAGCTTTGAGTTCCAAACTCAAACTTGATCAAACACCACTAACATGCATTCAATTCAGCCCAAATCTACTTAAACATGCATAATTTAACCTCTGAAAATAGCAGCAAACAACTACAGCAAGCAGAGCAACAGATTCAACATATTTCTTTGAAAACCATATTTTTGAGCTAAAAACTTCCAATCTTGAATCAAAGCAAAAACCATGCATTAACAAGCTCTAATCTACTTAAAATAACAAGATTAAACCTCTGAAATCAACATCAAAACACAGTAGCAACTACACAACCAAATCAAGCATGCATTACTCCATTTCATCAAAAATCAAGAAAACACAAGAAGACAAGAGTAAGAACAATACCTAAAGCTTGAGTTGCACACAAAATTAGCTTGAAAAACCAAAGAAAATCCCAAGTTCTTGCTTCTTCAAGGGGCCGAAAAAGAGAGAGAGGTTTGAGAGAAAAAGGCTTTGATTTTTTTTTTCTATCTTTGAAATTTTGAATAAACATAAAGAATTAATATTTATTTCCCTTATATTTCAGCCAACACTTAATAAAATAAACCCTTAATTTCCACATACTAAGTCCACAAAAGGACAAAAACAACAATGGGGCAAAATGACCAATTTGCCCCTCCATGCTAAAATAACATAAATAACACTAAAGGGGTATTTTGGGAAATTCTAAATTCCCGGCCAATCCCGACATTCCCAATGTCTAATAAACCGTCCCACAATACTAACATACTAAGTTGTGATTTTACTGAGACAAACACCGAGTTTCATGTTACCGGGCACCGAAAATGCAAACTTATGAAAATCACTACATGACATAAAATGCATTTCAGAATTCAATAATAACAGTATAAATAATTATTTAAATATCCATAAATAATTTTCATAATTAAACATGATTAACTGCTAATTTCCAAATTAAACTGAGCGGGCTTTACAACTATTCCCCCCTTAAAAGGATTTCTTCCCTGAAATCTAACCTGAACAACTCTGGATATTGAGCTCTCATATATGACTCTAGCTCCCAGGTGGCTTCCTCCACCTTGCTGTTTCTCCAGAGAACTTTGACCAAAGCTATGGTCTTATTCCGAAGGACTTTATCCTTTCTATCCAGGATCTGCACTGGCTGTTCTTCGTAAGACATATCTGGCTGCAGTTCAAGGCTCTCATAACTGAGTATATGAGAGGGATCTGAAACGTATTTTCTCAACATAGAGACATGGAATACGTTGTGAACTGCTGATAAAGCTGGAGGCAATGCTAACCGGTATGCCACTTGACCTATCTTCTCGAGAATCTCGAAATATCCTGTAAACCTAGGGCATAACTTGCCTCTTTTCCCGAAACGCTTGATCCCCTTCATTGGAGACACTCGTAAAAACACATGGTCCCCTACTTGGAACTCAACATCTCTGCGTTTCGGATCTGCATAACTTTTTTGTCTACTCTTTGAGGCAAGCATTCTAGCTTTTATTTTCTCTATCGCCTCATTGGTCCGCTGCACTGACTCCGGACCTAAGTATTTCCTCTCCCCTGTCTCATCCCAGTGAATGGGAGATCTACACTTCCTACCGTATAACAGTTCATAGGGAGCCATCCCTATCGTACTCTGATAACTGTTGTTGTACGAAAAATTCTATCAACGGTAGGTATTTATTCCAAGAGCCTTCGAAATCCATAACACAGGCTGGTAACATATCCTCCAATATTTGAATTGTCCTTTCGGACTGACCATCTGTCTAAGGATGGAATGTTGTACTAAATTTCAGTTTTGTACCTATTGCTCGTTGCAAACTCTGCCAAAACTTAGAGGTGAACTTCGGATCCTTATCCGAAACTATAGACTTCGGTACCCCGAGAAGTCTTACAATCTCTCTAACTTACAATTCTGCCAACTGATCCACTGTAAATGTTGTTCTAACAGGCAGAAAATGAGCAGATTTTGTGAATCGATCCACCACTACCCAGATGGAATCAAATAAGCCCGTGGTTCTAGGTAACCCAACCACGAAATCCATCGTGATATCTTCCCACTTCCATTCAGGTAGGGTTAGAGGCTGCAACAACCCCGCTGGTCTCTGATGCTCAGCCTTAATCTGCTGACAAGTGAGGCATCTCGATACAAATTCTACCAAATTCTTCTTCATACCGCTCCACCGGAAGTACGGTTTAAGATCTTGGTACATCTTAGTGGTGTCGGGATGCAGAGAATAAGGGGTAGAATGAGCCTCCTCAAAGATCTCATTCCTGAGTTCCACACTACTCAGAACACAAACCCTAGCTTTAATAGAAGCATCCCGTTGTCTGACACTGAGAAATCTCAGGCTTGACCAGCCAAAACCTCATCTCTGATCTTCACTAACTCTGGATCAGTCATCTGAGCAACTTTAATTCTTTCCAACAGATCAGATTGCAGTGTTAAGTTGTGAAGCTGATCTACCACAAACTCAATGCTGGATCTAACCATGTCCTCTGCTAACTGAGGTGAGATCTGAACCATGCTAGCCACTTGTCCGGGACCCTTCCTGCTCAGGGCATCGGCCACTACATTGGCCTTCCCAGGGTGATAGAGAATCTCACAGTCGTAATCTTTCACTAATTCTAACCAACGCCTCTGTCTCATATTCAAATCTTTCTGAGTAAAGAAATACTTGAGACTTTTATGGTCGGTATAGATTTCACACTTTTCTCCGTAAAGGTAATGGCGCCAGATCTTCAATGCAAAAACTACTGCGGCCAACTCTAGATCATGAGTCATGTATCGCTGTTCATAATCCTTTAACTGACGGGAGGCATAAGCGATAACCCGATCGGCTTGCATCAGCACACACCCCAGACCCTGTCTGGATGCATCGCAATAAACCACCAATTTCTCGTTGTCCAAAGGCAAAGCTAGCACTGGAGCGGTAATCAATCTCTCTTTAAGTTCCTGAAAACTAGCTTCCCACTTGTCTTACCAGACAAACTGCTGATTCTTCTTTGTAAGTTCGGTTAAGGGTGTTGAAATTTTGGAAAACCCTTCCACGAACCTACGATAATACCCAGCTAAACCCAAGAAGCTTCTAATTTCTGTCACTGTCTTCGGTCTCGGCCAATCCCTGACGGATTCTATCTTTCCGGGATCCACCTTGATCCCATCTTTGGTAACGATGTGCCCTAAGAAGGACACCTGAGATAGCCAGAACTCACATTTCTTGAATTTGGCATAAAGCTTGTGTTCTCGAAGCCGTTGCAAAACCATCTGAAGATGTAACACATGCTCCTTTTCTGACTGAGAGTACACAAGGATGTCGTCGATAAAAACAATCACACAGATATCGAGGAAATCCTTGAATACTCTATTCATCAAATCCATGAATGCTGCAGGAGCATTGGTTAGTCCAAACGACATAACCAGAAATTCATAATGTCCATACCTAGTACGGAAAGCCGTCTTCGGAATGTCCTCCTCTCAGATTTTCAACTGATGATAACCCGACCGGAGATCAATCTTAGAAAAGACTGTCTTCCCCTAAAGCTGATCGAACTGATCATCGATCCTAGGTAATGGATATTTATTCTTCATTGTTAGCTTGTTCAATTCTCTGTAATCGATGCACATCCTCATAGTTCCATCTTTCTTCTTGACGAATAAAATCGGGGCTCCCCAGGGTGACACACTAGGCCGAATAAACCCTATGTCAAGCAACCCCTGGAGCTGAATCTTTAACTCCTTAAGTTCAGCTGGAGCCATTCTATACGGGGCTTTGGAAACCGGTTCCACCCCTGGTGCCAAATCTATAACGAAGTCAATCTCCCGCTGAGGTGGTAACCCTGGAAGTTCTTCGGGAAAAACATCTAGAAATTCCTGAAGCACTCTGATATCCTCTGGCCGAATGGTATCTGGCCGAGTGGTGTCCATCACCACGGCCAGAAACCCTAGAGAACCTCCATGTAACAACTCCTTAGCTGACATGGCCGAAATCACTTGGATCCGAGATCCCCGAACCGAACCAACAAACACAAAAGGTTCTTCACTTTCTGGTTGGAAGATCACCATCTTCCTTTTGCAATCAATACTGGCTGAGTATTTCGATAGGAAATCCATTCCTAAAATAATATCGAACTCTACTAAGCTCATCTCTATCAAGTCAGCACTTAACTCTCTACCATCTATTCTGATCGGCATAGACCTAATCCACCTTTTGGAGATAACTAACTCTCCGCCAGGTAATAGGGTTCCAAACCCTAATAAATATCTATCAAACGGTCTCTCCAATTTACTAAAGACTCTGGCTGCCACATAAGAATGTGTGGCCCCAGAATCAAACAGCACTGAGTAATACGAGTTATTAACCGAAAGCTGACCTGTTACAACTGAGGGGCTGGCATCTGCATCAGCCTGAGTGATGGCGAACACCCTAGATGGAGTGGGCTTCGCCGTAGCCCTCGGTGCCTCTGATCAGAGCTGGGGCAATCCCTCTTGTAGTGTCCGGGCATGCCACACTGAAAGCATCCCTGACCTTTGCACTCACCCTGATGGTGTCTTTTGCAGCTGGGGCACTCAGGATAAGAAAACCGGGTCTCTGCACCACCCTGACGGCTACCTCTACTCTGGTTCCCCCGGAACCTCTTGTTCTGACTCGAGCCACCGGATGCAGTGGATGTTCTCCTCTTCTGGTCCATGGTCGAACCACTACCTCCCCTGCTAAAGCCTGATGCAGGAGGGTAGGAGCCCCGCCACTCGCTGGAGTACTAGCAGACTCCGACATACATCCAACTGCGCCCTCAACTCGCAATGCCTTCTCCACCATCTCAGCATAGGTGGTCCTGTCGTCAGTGGTGATCATCAGATCGTGTTTGATCTTCGCATTTAACCCGTCCAGATACTTCTCTTTCTTGCTGAAATCGATTGTTACTATTCCCGAGGCTAACCTCGCCAACCGGTTGAACTGGGTGGTATACTCTGTCACGCTCATATTCTCCCGCTGAGTCAAGTGGGTGAACTCTTTCCTCTTGGCACTTCTGTCTGCCTCTTTGTAATATTTTGCGTTGAAGAGTTCCTGCAACCTTTCCCAAGTCATGGTGGTGACGTCATGGATCTGAGACACCATGTCCCACCAGACTAGAGCGTCTTCTTGGAACTGGAGGTGGCACACACCACTCTGTCATTACCAGTGACACCCATAAAGTTCAGTATCCTGGTGATCACTGTTAGCCACTGTTCGGCTTTCATGACATCTAGACCTCCCAGAAAAACCGGAGGTGCTTGCTTCCGGAACCTTTCATAAAAGGGTTCCATTCTGTTTGCCGCTACTACCAATTCGGCCTGAGCAGCAGGGGCGGGTGCCACTGGAACTTCTGGCACAGGCACTGCAGGAGCCCCCTGCTGCCTCAATCTCTGAATCTCCAGATCTTGTTCCTCTATCCTGGCTTGCATTTCAGCAAACCTAGTCTCCCAATTCTGGGCTTCTTGCTCGGCTTGGGCAGCCTGTGGCGGGTTCTCATCACCCCGACCACGAGCCCTGCCCCTGGGACCTCTACCACGACCCCTAGCTTGCGGGGGAAACTGAGCTCCCTGTCCCTGATTCGACCCTACTGAGTTGCCCTGGATCCTGGTTTTCCGCCTGGCGTCCATCTAGTCGGAATCGCCTGCGAAACCAAGAGTTGGCACATAAGGTCATAATCAAGGAGAGCTTACTAATGCCGCTTAATTTGGAAATTAAAATTAAAACATGCGCCTATTCTACTATCAGGCTACTAACATGCTTCCTATCAGGCTTTTCTTATTTCATAAAAATTAAATAAACTACTAAAGCAATAAAAGCTTACTGAACCGTAGAACGAGCTAACTGCTGATGATGATTGTACATGTCGTGACGATCTTTGGAAGACAACCTGGCGGCTCTTATACCAAATTGTAACACCCTAACTAGCATAGGCGTATTACGTGATTTTTAAACATACTGTGCAGCTCATTGCTAATCAACGAGGTTTATGGAAATCGTGATTAATTAAAATTTTTGCTTTTAATTAAACTTGTAAAATATTTATATAAAATACTCGGGATCCCGATTACAAAACCTTTTACAATAGTTTACTGTCTATACAAAATACTTGTCGCCTAGCGACTAATTACAAAAATAGTCTTGCTGTCCTGAGGATCGTATGCTCCAGGCCTAACAGCCCCGACATGTACAATCTTCATCCGCTCGCTCTCACGGTCCTTCAACCTTAGCCTTCCCTTTACCTACACATAAACATAGCACTGTGAGTCGACAGACTCAGTAAGAAAAGCATTATAATAAATATACATAAATCCCGAGTCATGATCAGACGCCCATACCCATGACCATAACCCTAACTGTCGTGTCCCACACGATACTGAGTCCTGAACGTTCATAAGACGGTACTATTGACAAGTAACAGCCTAAACTCGGTACACTGGTCATACTCCAGCTACTAGTCATACTCTAGCCTGTACCGATGTGTTACAGTATCAGCCTATACTCAGTACACTGGTCATACTCCAGCTGCAAGTCATACTCTAGCCTGTACTGATGTGATATGTCAAATAGTACAAAATCACCAACCCGAGTATCAGCCTATACTCGGCACACTGGTCATACTCCAGTTGCTAGTCATACTCTAGCCTGTGCCGATGTGATACAGTGTCAGCCTATACTCGGTACACTGGTCATACTCCAGTTGCTAGTCATACTCTAGCCTGTACCGATGTGAAAAAGTCGGATGGTTCGAAGCCAACATACATATCTAATGTAATCTAACAGGCTTCCTACATGCACGCTAAACATGTAATCTATATATGCATACTGTTATACTAATCTTACCTCAATTCCGAATTCAGGTGTGCCGGTCAACCTGACTGGAACGAACTGCGCGGCGAATTACAGGCTCTTAAACCATAGCAATCACAACACTATAAGTGATACGCTAAATCACTTCCCGGGGACTTAAACTAGGAACTAAAAGTTTTCCTATGAATAAAAAGCATGACAATACCCCAAATAACATAAAAACGAGGAAATCTAGAGTTCCTGAAAATTTTCCAACCGGCAGACCGGTTGCACAACCGGAATTCCGATTCTGGAAATTCCTGAACCCCCATCCCGAATTCTGGATGCACAACCGGAATTTTGGTTCCTCGCAGAATTCACCCAAAAATTCACACATTGGTCAAATCCAATCCAAACAATACCAAAACTTCCAGACGTGCTATTTAGACCCTAAGGAACAATTCTAAAGCATAAAAACCAAGCTTCATGCAACCAAACCAAAACCACCATTAAAGCATCAAGCTTGAGTTCCAAACTCAAACTTGATCAAACACCACTAACATGCATTCAATTCAGCCCAAATCTACTTAAACATGCATAATTTAACCTCTGAAAATAGCAGCAAACAACTACAGCAAGCAGAGCAACAGATTCAACATATTTCTTTGAAAACCATATTTTTGAGCTAAAAACTTCCAATCTTGAATCAAAGCAAAAACCATGCATTAACAAGCTCTAATCTACTTAAAATAACAAGATTAAACCTCTGAAATCAACCTCAAAACAGAGTAGCAACTACACAACCAAATCAAGCATGCATTACTCCATTTCATCAAAAATCAAGAAAACACAAGAGTACAAGAGTAAGAACAATACCTAAAGCTTGAGTTGCACACAAAATTAGCTTGAAAAACCAAAGAAAATCCCAAGTTCTTGCTGCTTCAAAGGGCCGAAAAAGAGAGAGAGGTTTGAGAGAAAAAGGCTTTGATTTTTTTTTTCTAACTTTGAAATTTTGAATAAACAAAAAGAATTAATATTTATTTCTCTTATATTTCAGCCAACACTTAATAAAATAAACCCTTAATTTCCACATACTAAGTCCACAAAAGGACAAAACAACAATGGGGCAAAATGACCAATTTGCCCCTCCATGCTAAAATAACATAAATAACACTAAAGGGGTATTTTGGGAAATTCTAAATTTCCGGCCAATCCCGACATTCCCAATGTCTAATAAACCGTCCCACAATACTAACATACTAAGTTGTGATTTTACTGAGCCAAACACCTGTTGGAAATTATTTTACCAGGATCTTAGATCTACTCACAAGTATGTTTATTAACACCCTAAATATGAACTTTCTAAAACGATGAAATAAACACATATAAAGTTTAGAAAACCTTACATTGGGTGCAGCATAATAATATGACTCCTTCCGTTCAGATATCTAGCCCTTGATTCCTTTCTGTAGCAGAGCATTATCAATATCTGAACCTGGATCTCTTTCTCTGAATCTTTGATGCTGAAACTCCTTCTTGCTGAAAGTCTTTCTTCACGATCTTCCTCACTATGATTGAGGTATCACTTGCTGTGTGTGGGCACTACTCATACACTAAGGATTTCGAAATTTGAGAGGGAAGAAAGAGAGAGTGGGTTCGGCCAAAGATAGGGAGAGAGAAGGCTCAGGTTTTTTCTGATTCAGAAAGTGTCAGAAGAAAAGTGTAATTTTCCTGAAGCCTTCACTATCTATTTATAGCATTCCACTAGGGTTAGGTTTGAATTATTTGGCATTAAAATAATGAAAATATCAGAGGGAAAACCCTATAAAAGTGGCCGGCCATGCAAGGTGGATTTGGGCCTCACTTTTTGTAATTTTACAGTTTTATCTTTTCTGCATCTGATTTTCTCAAAAACGCCAATTTTCTCATTCAACCAATTAAATGCCAATTCTAACTATTTAATAACTATAAATAATTATTAAATAATATTGTCATTTATCATATTTATTAATTGAACATACAAAGTATCATAACTAACAAATATGCCCCTATAAACTCTTTCTTTACAATTTCGCCCTTACTTAGTGAAAAAATTCACAAATAGACATAGTATAATTTGAGAATTATAATTGATTAATCTAAACCAATTACATGAGTCTTACAAGCAATATTATCTCAACTAGTGGGGGGACCATGGGTCTATATAACCGAGCTTCCAATAAGTAGATCAAGAATTTAGCACTAAAATTCACTAACTTATTAATTCTTCGTTGAATCCACGCATAGAACTTAGAATTGCACTCTCAGTATATAGAATGCTCTATATGTTCCACCATATAGACACATCATTAGTTATCCATTGTTATAATCCTAATGTGATCAATGATCCTCTATATGAATGATCTACACTGTAAAGGGATTAAATTACCGTTACACCGTACAATGTATTTTATCCTTAAAACACTTGACCCCGTATAAATGATATTTCAGCTTATGTGAAATGAGTACTCCACCATTTATGTTCGTTTGGTCAAGCTCGAAGGAGATCATCCTTTGCTTACTATTCGCCAGATAGAAGCTATAGATTCCATGTTTATGTTAGCGCTCCCACTCAATTGCACTACCGTGTTCCCAAAATGTACGTATCACCCTGACCTAAAAGTAGGCTTAACTAACAAATCAAAGAACACGAATAGCCTTTCAAGATTGAGCCTAATCATAACAGGATTAAGAACATTTGATCTAGGATCAACTTGGCGATATTGACTTGAATAGATTTTACGGTAACTTTAATTAAATCTAAGTCAAAGTTCAATATCGGTCCCTTCCGATGCATACTCCATGCATCCAACCCGAGCTTTACTTTAACCAATGCTCTGGAAAGAACATAGCACTTCTCCAAATGCAAGTAAACTCTGTTGTAGATTATCGTATCAGTAAAACCCTGTGTCTGATAAATCTAGGAAACTTTATTCACATAGTCATGTTTACTTTCCAATGTGTTGACGGCACAATAAACAAGATTAAGTATGTGAAAAGGGATTCAGATGAATTTATACATTATGTACATAGAATCATGAAATAAATCATGTGAACCATGCAACATTAAATGTTATTTCTGATCTATATTAATAAGTAAATCTGATTATATTGAAATGAGTTTTATTTAGGGCATAAAACCCAACAACACCGAGTTCCATGTTACCGGGCACCGGAAATGCAAACTTATGAAAATCACTAAATGACATAAAATGCATTTCAGAATTCAATAATAACAGTATAAATAATTATTTAAATATCCATAAATAATTTTCATAATTAAACATGATTAACTGCTAATTTTCAAATTAAACTGAGCGGGCTTTACAACTATCCTCCCTTAAAAGGATTTCGTCCCCAAAATCTAACCTGAACAACTCTGGATATTGAGCTCTCATATCTGACTCTAGCTCCCAGGTGGCTTCCTCCACCTTGCTGTTTCTCCAGAGAACTTTGACCAAAGCTATGGTCTTATTCCGAAGGACTTTATCCTTTCTATCCAGGATCTGCACTGGCTGTTCTTCGTCAGACATATCTGGCTGCAGTTCAAGGCTCTCATAACTGAGTATATGAGAGGGATCTGAAACGTATTTTCTCAACATAGAGACATGGAATACGTTGTGAACCGCTGATAAAGCTGGAGGCAATGCTAACATGGTATGCCACTTGACCTATCTTCTCGAGAATCTCGAAATGTCCTGTAAACCTAGGGCATAACTTGCCTCTTTTCCCGAAACGCTTGATCCCCTTCATTGGAGACACTCGTAAAAACACATGGTCCCCTACTTGGAACTCAACATCTCTGCGTTTCGGATCTGCATAACTTTTCTGTCTACTCTGTGAGGCAAGCATTCTAGCTTTTATTTTCTCTATCGCCTCATTGGTCCGCTGCACTGACTCCGGACCTAAGTATTTCCTCTCCCCTGTCTCATCCCAGTGAATGGGAGATCTACACTTCCTACCGTATAACAGTTCATAGGGAGCCATCCCTATCGTACTCTGATAACTGTTGTTGTACGAAAATTCTATCAACGGTAGGTATTTATTCCAAGAGCCTTCGAAATCCATAACACAGGCTGGTAACAAATCCTCCAATATCTGAATTGTCCTTTCGGACTGACCATCTGTCTGAGGATGGAATGCTGTACTAAATTTCAGTTTTGTACCTATTGCTCGTTGCAAACTCTGCCAAAACTTGGAGGTGAACTTCGGATCCCTATCCGAAACTATAGACTTTGGTACCCCGTGAAGTCTTACAATCTCTCTAACATACAATTCTGCCAACTGATCCACTGTAAATGTTGTTCTAACAGGCAGAAAATGAGCAGATTTCGTGAATCGATCCACCACTACCCAGATGGAATCAAATAAGCCTGTGGTTCTAGGTAACCCAACCACGAAATCCATCGTGATATCTTCCCACTTCCATTTAGGTAGGGTTAGAGGCTGCAACAACCCCGCTGATTTCTGATGCTGGGCCTTAATTTGCTGACAAGTGAGGCATCTCGATACAAATTTTACCAAATTCTTCTTCATACCGCTCCACCAGAAGTACGGTTTAAGATCTTGGTACATCTTAGTGGTGTCGGGATGAAGAGAATAAGGGGTAGAATGAGCCTCCTCAAAGATCTCATTCCTGAGTTCCACACTACTCGGAACACAAACCCTAGCTTTAACAGAAGCACCCCGTTGTCTGACACTGAGAAATCCCAGGCTTGACCAGCCAAAACCTCATCTCTGATATTCACTAACTCTGGATCAGTCATCTGAGCAGCTTTAATTCTTTCCAACAGATTAGATTGCAGTGTTAAGTTGTGAAGCTCACCTACCACAAACTCAATGCTGGATCTAACCATGTCCTCTGCTAACTGAGGTGAGATCTGAACCATGCTAGCCACTTGTCCGAGACCCTTCCTGCTCAGGGCATCGGCCACTACATTGGCCTTCCCAGGGTGATAGAGAATCTCACAGTCGTAATCTTTCACTAATTCTAACCAACGCCTCTGTCTCATATTCAAATCTTTCCGAGTAAAGAAATACTTGAGACTTTTATGGTCGGTATTGATTTCACACTTTTCTCCGTAAAGGTAATGGCGCCAGATCTTCAATGCAAAAACTAATGCGGCCAACTCTAGATCATGAGTCGGGTATCGCTGTTCATAATCCTTTAACTGACAGGAGGCATAAGCGATAACCCGATCGGCTTGCATCAGCACACACCCCAGACCCTGTCTAGATGCATCGCAATAAACCACAAATTTCTCGTTTTCCAAAGGCAAAGCTAGCACTGGAGTGGTAATCAATCTTTGTTTAAGTTCCTGAAAACTAGCTTCGCACTTGTCTTACCAGACAAACCGCTGATTCTTCTTTGTAAGTTCGGTTAAGGGTGTTGAAATTTTGGAAAACCCTTCCACGAACCTACGATAATACCCAGCTAAACCCAAGAAGCTTCTAATTTCTGTCACTGTCTTCGGTCTCGGCCAATCCCTGACGAATTCTATCTTCCCGGGATCCACCTTGATCCCATCTTTGCTAACGATGTGCCCTAAGAAGGACATCTGAGATAGCCAGAATTCACATTTCTTGAATTTGGCATAAAGCTTGTGTTCCCGAAGCCGTTGCAAAACCATCTGAAGATGTAACACATGCTCCTCTTCTGACTGAGAGTACACAAGGATGTCGTCGATAAACACAATCACACAGATATCGAGGAAATCCTTGAATACTCTATTCATCAAATCCATGAATGCTGCAGGAGCATTGGTTAGTCCAAACGACATAACCAGAAATTCATAATGTCCATACCTAGTACGGAAAGCCGTCTTCGGAATGTCCTCCTCTCGGATTTTCAACTGATGATAACCCGACCGGTGATCAATCTTAGAAAAGACTGTCTTCCCCTGAAGCTGATTGAACTGATCATCGATCCTAGGTAATGGATATTTATTCTTCACTGTTAGCTTGTTCAATTCTCTGTAATCGATGCACATCCTCATAGTTCCATATTTCTTCTTGACGAATAAAACTGGGGCTCCCCAGGGTAACACACTAGGCCGAATAAACCCTATGTCAATCAACCCCTAGAGCTGAATCTTTAACTCCTTAAGTTCAGCTGGAGCCATTCTATACGGGGCTTTGGAAACCGGTTCCACCCCTGGTGCCAAATCTATAACGAAGTCAATCTCCCACTGAGGTGGTAACCCTGGAAGTTCTTCGGGAAAAACATCTAGAAATTCCCGAAGCACTCTGATATCCTCTGGCCGAATGGTAACTGGCCGAGTGGTGTCCATCACCACGGCCAGAAACCCTAGACAACCTCCATGTAACAACTCCTTAGCTGACATGGCCGAAATCACTGGGATGCGAGATCCCCGAACCGAACCAACAAACACAAAAGGTTCTTCACTTTCTGGTTGGAAGATCACCATTTTCCTTTTGCAATCAATATTGGCTGAGTATTTCGATAGGAAATCCATTCCTAAAATAATATCGAACTCTACTAAGCTCATCTCTATTAAGTCAGCACTTAAGTCTCTACCATCTATTCTGATCGGCATAGACCTAATCCACCTTTTGGAGATAACTAACTCTCCGCCAGGTAATAGGGTTCCAAACCCTGATTCATATCTATCAAACGGTCTATCCAATTTACTAAAGACTCTGGCTGCCACATAAGAATGTGTGGCCCCAGAATCAAACAACACTGAGTAATACGAGTTATTAACCGAAAGTTGACCTGTTACAACTGAGGGGCTGGCATCTGCATCAGCCTGAGTGATGGCGAACACCCTAGCTGGAGTGGGTCTCGCCGGAGCCCTTGGTACCTCTGATCGAAGCTGGGGACAATCCCTCTTGTAGTGTCCGGGCATGCCACACTGAAAGCATCCGTGACCTTTGCACTCACCCCTGATGGTGTCTTTTGCAGCTGGGGCACTCAAGATAAGAAAATCGAGTCTCTGCACCACCCTGACGGCTACCTCTTCTCTGGTTCCCCCGGAACCTCTTGTTCTGACTCGAGCCACCGGATGCAGTGGATGTTCTCCTCTTCTGGTCCATGGTCGAACCACTACCTCCACTGCTAAAGCCTGATGCAGGAGGGGTAGGAGCCCCGCCACTCGCTGGAGTACTAGCAGACTCCGACATACATCCAACTGCACCCTCAGCTCACAATGCCTTCTCCACCATCTAAGCATAGGTGGTCTTGTCGTCAGTGGTGATCATCAGATCGTGTTTGATCTTCGCATTTAACCCGTCCAGATACTTCTCTTTCTTGCTGAAATCGGTTGTTACTATTCCCGAGGCTAACCTCACCAACCGGTCGAACTGGGTGGTATACTCTGTCACGCTCATATTCTCCCGCTGAGTCAGGTGGGTGAACTTTTTCCTCTTGGCACTTCTTTCTGCCTCTTTGTAATATTTTGCGTTGAAGAGTTCCTGGAACCTTTCCCAGGTCATGGTGGTGACGTCATGGATCTGAGACACCATGTCCCACCAGACTAGAGCGTCTTCTTGGAACTGGAAGGTGGCACACACCACTCTGTCATTACCAGTGACACCCATAAAGTTCAGTATCCTGGTGATCACCGTTAGCCACTGTTCGGCTTTCATGACATCTGGACCTCCCAGAAAAATCGGAGGTGCTTGCTTCCGGAACCTTTCGTACAAGGGTTCCATTCTGTTTGCCGCTACTACCAATTCGGCCTGAGCAGCAGGGGCGGGTGCCACTGGAACTTCTGGCACAGGCACTGTAGGAGCCCCCTGTTGCCTCAATCTCTGAATCTCCAGATCTTGTTCCTCTATCCTGGCTTGCATTTCAGCAAACCTAGTCTCCCAATTCTGGGCTTCTTGCTCGGCTTGGGCAGCCTGGGCAGCCTGTGGCGGGTTCTCATCACCCCGACCACGAGCCCTACCCCTGGGACCTCTACCACAGCCCCTAGCTTGCGGGGGAAACTGAGCTCCCTGTCCCTGATTCGACCCTACTGAGTTGCCCTGGCTCCTGGTTTTCTGCCTGGCGTCCATCTAGTCGGAACCGCCTGCGAAACCAAGAGTTGGCACATCAGGTCATAATCAAGGAGAGCTTACTAATGCCGCTTAATTTGGATATTAAAATCAAAACATGCCCCTATTCTACTATCAGGCTACTAACATGCTTCCTATCAGGCTTTTCTTATTTCATAAAAATTAAATAAACTACTAAAGCAATAAAAGCTTACTGAACCGTAGAACGAGCTAACTGCTGATGATGATTGTACATGTCGTGACGATCTTCGGAAGACAACCTGGCGGCTCTGATACCAAATTGTAACACCCTAACTAGCATAGGCGTATTACGTGATTTTTAAACATACTGTGCAGCTCGTTGCTAATCAACGAGGTTTATGGAAATCGTGATTAATTAAAATTTTTGCTTTTTAATTAAACTTGTAAAATATTTATATAAAATACTCGGGATCCCGATTATAAAACCTTTTACAAAAGTTTACTGTCTATACAAAATACTTGTCGCCTAGCGACTAATTACAAAAATAGCCTTCCTGTCCCGAGGATCGTATGCTCCAGGCCTAACCGCCCCGACATGTACAATCTTCATCGGCTCGCTCTCACGGTCCTTCAACCTTAGCCTTGCCTTTACCTACACATAAACATAGCACTGTGAGTCGACAGACTCAGTAAGAAAAGCATTATAATAAACATACATAAATCTCGAGTCATGATCAGACGCCCATACCGCTGACCATAACCCTATACTGCCGTGTCCCACACGATACTGAGTCCTGAACGTTCATAAGAGGGTACTATTGACAAGTAACAGCCTAAACTCGGTACACTGGTCATACTCCAGCTACTAGTCATAGTCTAGCCTGTACCGATGTGTTACAGTATCAGCCTATACTTAGTACACTGGTCATACTCCAGCTGCTAGTCATACTCTAGCCTGTACTGATGTGATACGTCAAATAGTACAGAACCACCAACCCGAATATCAGCCTATACTCGGCACACTGGTCATACTCCAGCTGCTAGTCATACTCTAGCTTGTGCCGATGTGATACAGTGTCAGCCTGGACTCGGTACACTGGTCATACTCCAGTTGCTAGTCATACTCTAGCCTGTAACAATGTGACACAGTCGGATGGTTCGAAGCCAACATACATATCTAATGTAATCTAACAGGCTTCCTACATGCGCGCTAAACATGTAATCTATATATGCATATTGTTATACTAATCTTATCTCAATTCCGAATTCAAGTGTGCCGGTCAACCTGACTGGAACGAACTGCGCGGCGGATTACAGGCTCCTAAACCATAACAATCACAACACTATAAGTGATACGCTAAATCACTTCCTGGGGACTTAAACTAGGAACTAAAAGTTTCCCTATCGATAAAAATCATGGCAATACCCCAAATAACATAAAAACGAGGAAATCTAGGGTTCCTGATAATTTCCCAACCGGCAGACCGGTTGCACAACCGAAATTCCAATTCTGGAAATTCCTGAACCCCCATCCGTAATTCCGGATGCACAATCGGAATTTCGGTTCCTCGCAGAATTCACCCAAAAATTTACACATTGCTCAAATCCAATCCAAACAATACCAAAACTTCCAGACCTGCTATTTAGACCCTAAGGAACAATTCTAAAGCATAAAAACCAAGCTTCATGCAACCAAACCAAAACCACCATTAAAGCATCAAGCTTTGAGTTCCAAACTCAAACTTGATCAAACACCACTAACATGCATTCAATTCAGCCCAAATCTACTTAAACATGCATAATTTAACCTCTGAAAATAGCAGCAAACAACTACAGCAAGCAGAGCAACAGATTCAACATATTTCTTTGAAAACCATATTTTTGAGCTAAAAACTTCCAATCTTGAATCAAAGCAAAAACCATGCATTAACAAGCTCTAATCTACTTAAAATAACAAGATTAAACCTCTGAAATCAACATCAAAACACAGCAGCAACTACACAACCAAATCAAGCATGCATTACTCCATTTCATCAAAAATCAAGAAAACACAAGAAGACAAGAGTAAGATCAATACCTAAAGCTTGAGTTGCACACAAAATTAGCTTGAAAAACCAAAGAAAATCCCAAGTTCTTGCTGCTTCAAAGGGCCGAAAAAGAGAGAGAGGTTTGAGAGAAAAAAGCTTTGATTTTTTTTTCTAACTTTGAAATTTTGAATAAACAAAAAGAATTAATATTTATTTCCCTTATATTTCAGCCAACACTTAATAAAATAAACCGTTAATTTCCACATACTAAGTCCACAAAAGGACAAAACAACAATGGGGCAAAATGACCAATTTGCCCCTCCATGCTAAAATAACATAAATAACACTAAAGGGGTATTTTGGGAAATTCTAAATTCCCGGCCAATCCCGACATTCCCAATGTCTAATAAACCGTCCCACAATACTAACATACTAAGTTGTGATTTTACTGAGCCAAACACCGAGTTCCATGTTACCGGGCACCGGAAATGCAAACTTATAAAAATCACTAAATGACATAAAATGCATTTCGGAATTCAATAACAACAGTATAAATAATTATTTAAATATCCATAAATAATTTTCATAATTAAACATGATTAACTGCTAATTTCTAAATTAAACTAAGCGGGCTTTACAGTCACAACCGAAAGACATGCAACAATAAAGCAATAAAATAGATACAGCAGAATTATTTGAATTGTTTAAGTCTCTATAAGAATTTTCACAGGATGAAATGTTATATTTGATAGATTGCTATTAATTGGTAAAGTTTAAATAGTTTGCTAGTAGTTGCATAATAGTTTCAAGACAGTTTTGACACTTATTAAGAATTTATTAGATAAAGAATTTCAATATAAATATTTTTTAAAAGTCAGAAATAATTTTTTATAAGTTGTATAATAAGGAGAAGGAAAAAGTTGCATAACAGTAAGAAATATATTGAGATAAGATGTCAGAAATTAAATGACAAATATGTTTAATACTAAAAATAGTTTGGAAATTAACAGTTGCCTAATAGTTTATCAATAGTTGTAAGACTAAAAAAACAAACATAATTAAATGTAAAATTATAACACCGATGTTGTTTAAACATTAAAAAAATGAACATATTATAATGGTTAATGTCAAATATCATAAAAGTTTATAACCAGTTCCAAAATATGAAACACATAGAGTACCTACAAATATAAAAAAAACTAAAAATTGTCTGATATGAAAATCAACCAATAACAACAAAGTTTCCCTAAAAATGACCCTACTTTTTCAATTTAGGAGCCTTGGAAGACTTGCTTTGCTTCTCATCCTTGTTATCAATACTTTCATCATTTTTTCTATGACCGTACGAGAAGAAGAGGGCAGCAAGTCGAGTGCGATAAACTTCAATGTCAAAATCACCATGAACATCTTTCCCATGGATGAAGAACTCGGGAAATACAACCAGAAATGCTCTGCAATCACTATTACCCAGAAAGGAAAACAAAACAGTTAAACAAAGATTATACAACATAAAAAAAACTTAAAAACAACAACTCACTTTTTCTGTTGAGATGGAAGACCAGCAATCTCCACAACTCTTAGAGGAGCTTTAGGATCAGAACCTAAATCAGGAACATGGGACCTATTCTTCTAAAATCCAAGCAGATCAAAAAACAAAGGGAGTAAAACAGAATACGCCTTCATTGCATTCTTAACTGCAGAATTCATTTTGGTAGTCCTCAAAATATTATAAAGAAATGTAATCCCCTCATTCAAATCAAGACGGCCAAAAACCCAATGGCTTTCCTTCCTAAGATTTATGATGAATGGGACATGATCGGCTTCATACCAAGGCTTAGAACACGAAATTCGCAGGCCTCTTATATAATGCGCTATTGGGTGAGCAGCGTGTATGTGAGACATATTTGTTTTCATTGCCTTGGCTTTGCAGAACTTGTGGTATAACGAGTGAATGGAATCATCGAAAAGGCAGTCAGTTGTTGCGAAATTCAGTGTAACAGCAGAAGAATATTTCCCTTTTTTCCTAAGGTAATAGAAGATAGTGTTCATATGCTGAAATAAAACAACAAAGAAACACAAAAGAACAAGTTAAAAAAATATTACAAAAACTTAATAACAGTAACTAAACTAAAAACCAATGACAAAACAACTATAAAACAACTATAAAAAGTTTTAAAAGGAAAAAGAAATTTTACCGAGTCATTAATAAATATGTCACAGCAAGCCAAATGATAAAATCAGGTTTTATCTTCAACATAATCAACACCTAATCTAAACCCGGTAGAAATTTTATTCGCACCATCCTCATAACAATTGTAAGCCCTAAAACAACAAAAAATGACAAAAAAACAATGTTGAATTCAAATAATTGTAAAAATAAAAACAGAATTCAAACAAATAAAAAAAATACAAAATAGAATAAAGAAAACCTTCGCCAATCCAAGCATCAAAGTTTGCCTCAATTTCAAGAGACACAGGATCAGCAAATGTATCGTTAAGAGCGTAAAAGCCCTTCACATAAGTAACCATTTTAAAATCCCTCTCATCTCCTCCAGATTGAGATCCTGATGACATTACCTCCATTGGAGTACTGCTCACATCAGCCAACCCAAAATCAACAAAAGGCGATTTCAATGCCGGTGCACACTTTCTCTTATCCAAAAGAGGAGTATAAGTAATAGTGTCATCAACTTCTTCATCAGAAGAAATGGCAGCTGCCTTTTCAACAACAACACTTGGATTAGATTCTAGAACCTGAAAAATAAAATTTGAAAATCAGAAAAAGTAAAAAGTTGCAAAACAAACCTAAAACTGTCAAGCAACTAAAATAAAACAAATTTTACCAACATTAATCAAACTACACTTACATTGATTTTACCAACAACCTTTAAACCAGCCAACACAACTTGCTCATCATCAATTTCAAGCTGGCTTAAACCATCAAAAAAATCATCTCCATGTAAACTAGACTCTTTGGCCTTAACATTCTCAACATCCTTAGCCCTCTCTTCACTGCCTACGACAGCCTTAGTTTGATTCACATCAGCATCAAGAACATCACAAACCACCTTATCAACTCCAGCAACATCACCACCATCTTTACCCAACTCATCACCATCATCAAAATCAAAATCAATATTCTCTAGATCAGGTAATCCCTTGTCATCATCATCATCATCAGAATTAGAATGATGGGTGACCAATTCATCGGATGACTTAACCTTGATCAAACAACAGTATTGCAACTAAAATAAAATAGGAAAAAAACTAATAATAACACCAGTAAAAAAAATGAAACAAGAACAGTGTAAATAAATACCTCATCAGAAGATCGACGATGAATGACATTAACTTTTTCTTGAATATCCTTAATTATAGTCATGACAGACTTGAAATTAAGATCAACAAAACACCTCAAAGAAATAAAGTCTTCGGCCAAGGATTCTTGATTGAAAATGACCAACTCCAACTTAGATTTTAACAATTCAATATCCTCTGAATCAGACTTTTTAGAAGATGAACCACTCTCGAATGTTTGCTTAGAGGTACTATGATCATCAATAGATTCATCTAAAAATAAGCGTTCCAATTGCAACTTCTGCCTCTCCTCATCAGTAGGATGAATGTTCTCAATCTTCAACTGAAAAGCAGAAACAAAAAAACAAAACATGAAACAAAAACAATTATAAAAACAAAGATTAATAAACTAGCACAAAACAATAATAAATGAGTAAAGAAACTGAAAAATAACCTTGTTCAACGGCAAATCAAAAATCTTGCCCTTCAAATCTCTAAAAGTTGGATTTTTGGTCCCAACATTATTGGTCCAATTCAGAATTCCTAGAATCCTGGATGAAACACTTTTGCAAAAGGTGTTTACCATCGTAGGACAACATTTATAAAATCAAACAATAAACACCCAAGGACAGCCTAACGCTCTATACCAACCATCATAGGACTGACCTCCCTTCTCCTCTTTTTTTTTTTTAATCCCATGCTCTATTCTTCCTTTAAAAGAATCAATAGTCAATTCAAACGACTCCCTACCCAAATAATACTCATCCCAACGACCGCTATCAACGACATCTAGATCAAACCTAGAAACTTCCTTATTTGGAGTATTGCTAAGAAGGAAACATTAGATGAAATACAAAACATATAGTTTCAAACCTAGAGAATAATCTTGTCCCCACCTACTTCCCAAGAAAGCATCCTCTATAGCTTTATGATCTATGTTTTTTACGCCACAGACAAAGCTCAATTAACTGTTTTGATTCTTGGGACAACAATAGTTTGTTGCAATCACCAAAGCATTCAATACCAGTGATCAAGTAAAACTCCTCAGCACTGAACAGTATTCAACGGCCAGCAACCTTAGCCCAAAATTCTTTTGGATTGGGCTGGTATACTTCCCTCAAAAGTAGGCTATGGACAACTTAAGGGTGAAAAAAAAAGTCAGGTATCCAAAAAAATGACCAAACTAGGTGTTACGGAACATAGATAACAAATTGACAGACAAAGTGGTCTTAATGTTATTAATAACAGAGAAATTACTCGTACATACACATTTCGATCTGTAGAAATCAGAGGGACTGTATTTGTTAACCCTATCCTGCATTTTACAAAGAAAGCAAATATAATCAAATTACATATGCAAGTAGCAAAACTATAATAAAACTACAAAACAACAGTAAACAAACGAAGATATAGAAAAAACTCTTTGAACATCAACATCCATGATAAATCTAATTGTTACACATTGATGATATAAAAACAGACTGGAAACAACTAGACAAAATAATATTCCCAAAAAAATACACACAAAAAGTGTTTACACTATTAAAAAACTATGAAAAAATTAACACAAAATGAGAAGAGATCAAATAAAGAAACTGAAATAAAAAATAATAAAAAATCTGGAAAAACAAAACCAGAAAAAAAAAAACAAAATGAAACAAAAATTAAGACTAAACAAACGAAAATTAAAAACCCATAAAAATAACAAATAAATTGAACAAAATAAATTGAAGCCCTACAAAACCAAACAAAACCAAAAGAAATGCTAAAATGGAAAACCCAGAATAGTACAATCTAAAAACACAAAACACAGAAATGTCAAATACGAAAAAATTTTGAAAAGGGGGGAAACCAAAAAGAAACCGAAAATAAACCTGAGATAGAAGACCACCACCAACTTGATCATTTTTTTGAGCATCAACTTGAGGAATTTTTTCCTGGGCAGCCACCTTCAATTTCTTCTTTGGAGGAGCTCGCCCACGTTTCGGCAATGGAGGAGCAAAATCAGAGTCATCCTCTTCAACAACAGGTCATTTACCCTTGTTTCTATTAGCTAAAGATTTAAACCCCATTTTAGAGCTTTTCTATTGAACAGGGGAAGGAATTGACTAAGAACGAGTTACAGGCATATTTATATATGGATTAAGAGAAAAATAAAAAGAGGAAAAACGGTTATGAAATTCGGTTAATGGGACTTGAAAAAAAAAATTTGAAGAACAAAAAGAAGAGGGAAAATGGAGTTGGAATCGTGGAGGGGGAAGTGTTCAACTATGGAGGTTGATATTTAAAAAAAAATTGAAAAGAAATATAAAATAATAGGAAAAAGAAGAGAAATATAAAATAATAGGAAAAAGAAGAGAAAAAGTCCTTAAATTCAGCAATCTCAATAGTTCAGGGGACACTTTTCTACTCCTTAAAACTTCATGGGGCATGATTTGGTACATGTCAAAGTTCAGGGGGCAAAAATCTTAATTAACCTTTATTTTATTATAAAAACACATGCAATTTCTTTGTTAATTCTATAATTTTTTATATTTGTCATAAGATTACAATCTATAAAGTATTTTGACAATAACAAATTTAGTTTATAATTTTAAAAATGTTATTTCATTTATAATACACATGTCAAATTGTTATATTTTATATTATATCACTTAATTACTACAAAAAAATTAAAATATAAAAATATTACAAAAATTAGATAATATCGCGCAAAGCGCGACTTACTTCCTTAGTATTCCATAAGAAAAAAGTTATGTAGGATAAGTTATGGTGAGTTGGAAAAATAATTAAATTTTTTATCGATAACGTTTGAAATTTTTTTTAGCATTTTAATTATATCTATTTAATATAAACGTTTATATTTTAAAATATGATAATTAAAAAAAATTCTGTGACTTTTTTCAAAAAATAAACACTACTTTTTCTAATAAAAATATCTCAGAACTGTAAATCTCATAAAAAAATAATAAAATAAATATATAAAAGTTTCGTTTTAAAAAAAAAAAACTAAAACTAATTATAAAACATTTAAAATTTTACTGTGATATTCTCACAATAGATATTTAATAGATATTTCTTATCTTATTTGATAGATAAAAATCTATATCAACACAATATCATCAACTAAAAAACTTAAATCATCCTTTTAGCAAAAAAAAAAAAAAAAACTAAAAAAAGTTGTAGATCGACCTGCTAAAGTTCTCTTTCATATTAATTTTCATGATGAGCTCTACTCAAGGAATAATTAGGGATGAATGGGATAAACAAGAAATTTGCGTGTGTCAATTAGATGATATTCAATCATGCTTTGATGACTTGTATAACTTCAAATATTAGAATCATTCAATTTCTTCTTCTTGTTGTACCAAATTGCTTGATACTTCTAATTGTTTAGCCCTCCGCCTTTGTCCCGATCTCATATCTTATTATTGAAACCCTTTCGATTTCTTTTGTGTTCGACAACATTGCATCGTTGCAAATAGTAACATTCCATCAAAATCATAACCTTTATTGTCATTATCACCATCAGCGTACGACGATTTATTCTGTATTGTGTAGAAGAATCTTGAATAGGTACATCAATGTTTTTTTAGTGATATCACAGTCTATACAACAACACTATAATTGATGTTACAAATAAGTGCCTTAAAGATGTTAGATGAGCTCTTATAATTTTAGAATGTTTAGATTATTGTTAGTGTCATCGTTCTTGATCCTAAATGTAAATGTGAGTTGTGTTGATAGTACAACATAATCCTAATTTTGAAAAAAAAAAGTAGTTTCATTTTTTTTGTAAGTCTTGTTATTATAATAGTTTTTTTGCATTAATTAAAGTTATTTATTTTCTATGTGATTAAACATGCATTATTTAGAGGTTTGACATATTCTTTTGAATAAATTTAATGTTTGTGTGATATGATTTTATTCTATTGTGTATTTTATTTGAAATACCTAGTTTTTTCTTTTGGGTATTTTACTCTTAAAATAATCTTCTTTAAAAAGCCAACTATATATTGCTGTATATTTTCATGATAAAACTATTATAGTTAGCAATAGAAATCGATTGCAATCCACTCTAAAAAATACAACTATTTTTATTGACAACTTTTTAGTTCTACCATTTAATTACAAAAAATTAGTTGCAACTAAACATAAAATTTACTAATTTAGTTTAGTTTGTAACAACACACATTTAGTCACAAAAAACTATAATTTTTGTGATTAATACTTTTAACTAAGGACATTTTAATCACAACAATGATAATTTATAATTAATCACAATTTTTTTTTTTTTATCACATTGTGACTAATTAAAAGGAATGCTATATAAGGTTTAGGCATGAATTTATATACTAGGTTGATGTTACGTGCAATGCACGTATAATTAGTTTTATTTTTAATTATGTTCAATCTCAATACTTTATTTCTACTTAATAACTAGACATAATATTATTATCTTATTACAACTATGCCCTTACAATAAAATTAACCCACTAATTACTAATTTTTTATCTAAGGCAACTCCAATACCAAAACATAAATTTAGTATTAAATCAAAACCAAGAGAATATTATTTTAGAACCAATTTTTTTTTAATAATCACAATACTAAAAATTACATTAAAATCTATATTCTTTATTATAATCTTATTTTATTAATATAATAAAAATATTTACTTCATAAGGGAAATATTTTATTTTAAAAAAAGAAAATTGAAACATGGAAAAAAATTACACTAACAAATTTAAATTTTTAAAGTATCATTGGAAATAGCTTTAAACCTGAATATATATTAGAAAAAAATTTCTTTAAAACAAAATTATAACACAAGTTTATAATTATTTAGCAAAATGAATAGTCACAACAAATATATGTGATTATTATTTTATTTATTAGAAAAATCATGTCCAACTAATATAGACTAAGAGATAATCATTTCTTTTTACTTTCACCTATAGATATATATTATATTTATGTTTTTGTGATATGACCTAAAAAAATTTTAGCAAAATAAAATAAAATAAAATAAATGGAGAAGATCTAATAATTTGTCCAATCAATTGTTTAGAAAAAAAAAAATTAGTTTTATTTTATTATATTCCTTTTTATATGTATATATATCACATAAATATTATTACATTTTTTAAAATCTTATTTTCTCTATTTTGTAATTTTCTAATTTATTTATCCTTTTAATTTATTTATTGTGCTCTATATTATATTATTTTTCCTAAAAAAAAATTTAAAACATTGTCAATTGATTGTTTAATAATTGTCATAATATTATTATTATTATGTTTTTTTTTATTTTTATCCGTTTAGTTCATCAATTTTTTTAGTTTATCTAATTATTATATTTTTCTATTTATATCTACTTACTTTATCTAATTAAATATTTTTTTTGTCAACCAAATTATTATAAATTTAAATACAAACAATTCATATTTTTCTCTTTTTTATTTTTTTTTATTTTCTAATTTATTTAGTGTCCGATATATAGTTATATTGATTTATTTATTTTCTTTACATTAAAACAAAACATAAGTGATATGTGTTTTAAATTAAACTTGTTGACCGAGGTTTTCGGCAACTATTAAAATATGATTATAATAAAGAGCTGTAAGAAAGTGAGATGAAGGTTTTTTACGTGGTTGGGGCGTTAATGAGCCTTAGTCCACGAGTCTCTGTTATTAATGGATGTATTTAATACAGATTCCACACTTGAGAGAATGTTTTTCTCTTAAATACAGAGAATGTTCTTGGTGAGTATTTTCTCTTCTTGCTCTTTTACAAACCAAGATTCTCGACCCCATTAAATGAGCTTTGAGGGGGTATTTATAGTGTTTTGGTGGGATAATCCCTAGAATTGTTCTTACACATGTATCTGTAAGTATCCATAAAGTTGGGCATTTCCAATGAATATACCATGGGTGATGCATGGTCAAATCCCTAGGTGCTGTAGGGTTTTTATGAAGAATGTCCTTTTTGCCTTGTGATTGACGTGACTCTTCGCAGAGTAGCCGTCGCTAGACTTAAATGATCATTACTGTAGCGCTGCTGTTTGGGGGTTGTGCCGTCAGACTTTATTGCGTGTTACAGTCCCAACACGCTTCCTCCCATGCAGCATTAAATGCGACTTGATTGCTCGGGAGAGACCTGACATATCCCGGAGAGCCTTCACGCTATACAAGCTTCCTGGAGTACCTTGTACTCCGGGTGCCTCCTTCGGGACCCATGCTAACAGCGCTTCCTTGTGGCGCACAAAGACTTAGCAAATGTTTACAAGTTATCTGATCCACGTGTCCCCTCTCGACTGGTCCACGTATTTTTGGCGAATTCTGGAGCAACATTTACCCCCCAAGCCTTGTTTACTTAGTAAAAATAAACCAAGGCTTGTTCAAGTGTCTCCGGTCGACTCCTCGTTTCCCTGGCTCAAGCCTCGAGCGCGTGGAGGCAAATTTAATGATGTCATTTAATGCAGCGGTTTGCTTTTTGCAGGAATGTCTCCAGCCGCCTCCTCGGTCTTCTGATACGAACTTGGGGCGCGTGGAGGTGCGTCTGATAATGGCATTAAATGCAGCGATTCGCTTTTGCAGAGGTCGATTCGTTTCACGCCCCACGATTGATGCGGCGCATTAATGGTGTCAGACGGATACTCAAACGTTTCCACCGCCTTTATGGCAGATTGATCTGATCCGTTGATTTTCGGGGATTCGAATCGTGTGTCTCCCCTACCGTGCGATTGGTAGGTGATGACGCCTGTTCCTCATGCGTTTTTGCCTATAAAAGCCACCACTTTCCCTTCATTTCGGTTACTTTCCATCCCTTGCCATTTCTGCTCGAATTTCCTAGAGAGAAAATTCCCCAAAGTAGCACGAACTGCCTTAGCACTTATACACTCCTTTCAGTTTTCCAGTGTTTGCCTTCGCCAGTTCTTCTCAACTTTCACTTGTCCACATTCAGTACCCCCAGTTCAGCGATCTACTGTAAGTTCCTTGCATCCTTATTAACATGCTTTCATTTACTTCGTTCGCTTTCTGGGTTCGTATTTTGAGACTTCTGGGTGTGTGAGTGTTTAAGTTCTTCGAGCTCTGCTTTATGTTTACTGCGTTAGTTGTAGAATCGCCATTATCATGCCTCTGTTGTAATCATACAGCTTTGTTTGAAGAGAGCCATGCATTTTTTGTTTAACAGTTGCTTAGGGCATAGGATGGTTTTTCTTTTTTTTCTTTTTGCAAAACCACTTTCTGCGATTTCACTGCACCCGACACTTGTTCAGGGATTTTCTCCAGAGTTTCTCATGTGACACGTGTCCGGAGGGGGCCTCTTTCCAGCGGTTAGGGGACCCCCACTCCCTTTTTCTTGATTTAGGGTTTGGTATGGGACCTAACTGCTGGACTTTTCTTTTTCCCTTTTTGTTTTTCTCAGAACACAAAATGTCTGCTTCGGGCTCAAAATCTTCGAAGAAGAAAGGAAAAGATATGGCCACGCTGGAGGAGGTTTCCTTGGGACCCGTTGCCCAGGAGGGGTATAAATCCCGTGCGACTGGTTGGGAAGCGGCCGAGCTTCGATCCACCCTGACCTGTCCTCACCAGCTGGAGAACATTATTAATGTTGCTGGGATCAAACCCTCCACCTCAGGGACCTTTCACCGGCCTCCTCGTGATTCGGAGACGCCTAATCATAACTATGACGGCTTCGGGGCTTGGAGTCAGACCCATTTGATGGCCGGTGCCATGCTCCCGCTCCAAGATTACTTTGTTAATTTTCTTGTATTTGTCGGCCTTGCGCCATACCAACTTATTCCTCAAGCTTATCGCCTGCTCTCAGGCTTATTTATTTTTTACACCGCCCGTGGCTGGGGGGCTCCTAGCCCGGTGGAAATTTTATATTTTTATGAACTTGTATCCGTCCCCAAGAAAGGGGACAAACTTAAGGATGGTTTTTATGGGTTCCGGATCCACCCTGCCAACGAGGGGGTGGTTCCGTATAATAGGCAGACTCACGTTAAGGAGTACCGCCACCGCTTTTTCTTTTCTTCTGGGTTCAGGGCCGTGGACCACCCGGAGCTTCTCACGGAGTGGGTGCGGATCCCACCTTACCAGCGGACGCTTCCCACTCAGGCTTTCCTTCGAAGGGCCCAAGCCTTCGCCTCCTATGACCACGCCGATCTTGATGTCGGGGGCCTAGTCACCACGGAGAATTGTAGAAAGGCCAAACTCATCCTTTCTCACCAATCCGTGGATGACTCCAACCTCTCACGGGTCATCTGCCCCAATGTGAGGGCGCCGGTTGCGGAGAAGGCCTTCCGGGACGAGCTTATTGCCACGGCAGAGAAGAAGTACCAAGATTATCTCTACCGGAAGGCCCAGGAGAAAGCGTACTCTAAGGCCCAGGCTGCCTCGGGGAGAGGACTTCGCGTAGGGAGTCCGAAGCTAAATTTTTTGACAAGATACTTCAAGAAGAGATTGGGGATCGTCCTGCCAGGAGGCCCCTTCGTATTGAAGATTCTTCCGAGAAGCAAACTTCCCGGCCACAGCCTTCGGCCACCGAACCAAACTCGGGTGCTCCTGGTGCTAGCACCTCCGGTGCCGGCGGTAAGTCTCCCTTGATAATTCGCTATGTTCCTTCCGTTGATGAATACACCAGTCATAGGCCCGTAGGGTTCGACGAGCGTCTTCGTAGATTTAAGATGCCGTTGACCCGGTGGGGGGATCGTTTGAAGGAATTTTATTTTTCGAACTTAGGAGATTACCTAGGTCGGTCCCGGATGGGCTCCGGCCCTCCGGAACCTATTCCCTTAGGTCCATCAGCTTACATAACGTCCAGCTGGTTTCGGCCCTCGGACAGTTATCTCGGAGATGACGCCGCCAGCATTAAAGTATAGGACTTTGCTAGGGCCGAATTAGGAAGTTCGGGTAGGAGTAGCTTATTTGCTGTATCTTGTATAAGCGGTTCCTCGCGGACTTCTAACACTTGCTTATTTCTTTTGAAACAGATATCTCCATGGATGCCATCCTGGAACAGCTTGCCGGGGTTCATACTCCCGTGGCTCCTCCGGCCTTTACCTCTTCTCCCCCGGCCCCTTCCTTGAAGGTTTCTTCCAGCGCTCCCCCCGACACTATTGACTTAGTGGATGACGAGGAGGTGCTTCCGGGAGAAGGCCAAGGGAAAGGGTGGGACTTCTCGGAGGAAGCCGTTTAGGGTGCAGGAGAGCCTCAAGCCCTTCCGGAGGTAGCAGAGGGGGACGAGGAGGAGCCTGAAGTGGCTCTGATTCGCAAGCGCAAGGGCAAGATGGTTGCCCAGGATGAGCCGAAGAGGCCTCGGAGAGCCGACACTCCTGCCCATGGCCTAGACGGCGGGGTCTCCCCCATGGAGGAAAATCCTGCTCCTCCCCACATCGAGCTTACCCCGATTCCGGGGGACGAGGTAAGGCAGGAGCTTCGCATAGCCAAACATAACTATGCTATGGACGAGTACTCCCGGGGGTATGCCGAAGTGGAGGCCCTTAGGAGGATTCTGCGAGCTGAGGTTGAGGCGAGCATCAACCACCCGGAATACCAGGATCCGTGGGACCTCAATCTGGACCCCTTATCGGACTGGTTCCGTCGCTTCCTAGGGCCTACCTTGGCTCCTTTTGCCGCGGAGATGACCGGCGAGTTCGCTTCTCAGCTCACACGTTGCGCGCCCAAGCGGTTTGCCACTTGCGCTTCCCTGAACTCCATCTTCCAGGTTCAAGACCTCAGCCATTCTCTCACGGTGGTAAGTACTTTGCAATTTTTGCGTTTCCTTTTATTGTTTGCATTTTTTTTTTCTTTGAGAAATTTCTCCTTATACTTCGTTATGGTTCAGCTTGCTGCTAAGGCTGGCCGTCTCTCCAAGAACATCATAAACCATGGCTTCACTCTGTCCGACTTCGGGGACATGAATGACGTCAGGAAGGTCCTCCAGGACCTCACAGCGGAGAGGCAGATCTACCAGGAGGCTGCCGAGCGCCAGGACGCAGCGGCCAAGGCCAAGGAAGAGGAGGCCAAACGGAGGGAGGCTCAGGCGGAGGCCATGATCCGGGACGAGGCTCAGCGGAGAGACAGGATGGAGGCCCTGTTAGGTTTTATGCCCTAAATAAAACTCTTTACAATCTGATTAGTTATCAATATAAGAAATTTGAAGTGATTGATGTTTGCATGAATTTTACATGCTAATGGTTTAATATGTTTAATATGTTTATTACATTCATACACACAAAATCAGTTAAATCCAGATCATATGTTTATTCACAATTACAGTATCGTCAACACAGTGGAATGTGATTGTGATCATATGAATCAAAAGTTTTGGTCCCTGTTTCATCAGTGTTATTGGATTTACACTAATGTGATAATCAGCGATGATGTGTACTTACACTTGGAGTAAGTGTTATGTTCTTTCCAGGACATTAGTATAGTATACTAGTTTCGAATGTATGGAGTATACATTGGACTGGACCGATATTGCAACTAAGTTAAGATATTACAAACTTACCGTTATACATATCTTTCCAAGTCAATATCAATAGTTGATCTTAAGATTGAAAAGAATCTAAATCCTGATATGCTTGGGCTCAACTCAGGAGTGCTATTCATGTTCTTTGATTTATTAGTTAAGCCTACTTTTGGGTCAGGGTGATACGTATATTTTGGGAACATGATAGTATGATTGAGTGGGAGTGCTGAACATAAATATGGAATCTATAGCTTCTACTGGTGTATAGAAGTTAAGTGATGATTCCCTTCGAGCTTAGCAAATAGAAGTAAATGGATGAGCTCTTGTTTAACTGACTAATTATTAGATCACTAAACACCATTTACAGGTAGCTAAGTGTTTTAAGGGGCAAAATACATTGAGGGGTGAGAACGGTAAAGAAATCCCATCTCGATGTAAATCATCTATATAGAGGATCTTTAAATCACAATAAGATTATAACAATGGTTAAATGAGATAGTATATTGGTATCGTGAAACATACAATATGCTCTATATAAGTCTGAGAGTGCAATTCTAAGTTCTAAGAGTGGATTCAACGAAGAATTAATAAGTAGGAATTTACTTGGTAAATTTGGTTCACTTATTGGAAGCTCAGCATATAGATCCATGGTCCCCATTCTAGTTGAGAACATTCTGCTTGTAAGACTCATTAATTGATTCGTGATTGATCAATTATAATTCTAAAGTTAGACTATGTCTGATTTTATGAATTTTCACTAAGCAGGGGTGAAATTGTAAGGAAAAGAGTTTTCTAGGTTTATTTATTTATTAATAGACTTTAAATGTCTAATTAATAATTAAATTAAATGACAATATTATTTAATAATGTATTTTAATTATTAAATAATTAGTTTTGGCATTTAAAAGGTTAGAATTGGAAAATTGGCATTTTTGAGAAAATAGAGATAAAATTTGATAAAATTGCAAAATTAAGTGGGGCCCATTACAACACCTATGGCCGGCCACTTATAAGGCTTTTTCAAATTATTATTTTCATTATTTTAATGCCAAATAATTCTAAACTTAAACCTAGTAAGTTGCCTATAAATAGAAAGTGATGGCTCAGTCAAATACAAGTTTTCAATAAGCCTTTCTGACAGAAATTTCTCTCTTCAGAAAACTGAGCCTTCCTCACTCTCTACCTTGGCCGAAACCTCTCTCCCTCTTTTCCTTCATCTTTTTCGTGACCCTAGTGAAAGAGTAAGTGCCCACACACGGAAGCGGTAACTCAATCATAGATTGGAAGACTGTGAAGGATCAAAGCTTGAAGAAGAAGGAGATTCGGGCTCAGATCTTGATTATACTCTGCTACAGAAAGGAATCAAGGGTTAGAGATCTGAGTGGAAGGAGACATTTATTCCGCTGCATCAATGTAAGGTTTTCTTAACTTTATATGTGTTTATTTTATCGTTTTAGAAAGTTCATATTTAGGATGTTAATAAACATACTTGTGAGTAGATCTAAGATCCTGGTAAAATAATTCCCAACAACTGGCCTCAGAGCCATGGTAATTGATTTACTTGCATGTAATTTGGACTTTAAAACGATTGTTTGTATGTTCTTTGGATGGTATCATGTTGTATTGAGTGTTATTTGATGATTGATTGATGATTATGAAATTTTCGTGAAAAATAATTGTTATTTCGGTTCTGGAATTATTTTTATTGGATAGTATGGAAAAAATTAAGCAAGTTAGCCTTTTACAGAACTCAATTTGGATTTTATTTGAATTAGTTATGATTTTTTGAAGATTTGACAAAATCGGGGCTGTGCTGATAGTTTCCTGCGATCGCAGAACTGTCCGTACAGTTTCGAATTTTTTCAATTTTCTTCAATTTTTCATACTTTTTCATGGAATTAACTTCCAATTTTTTGTATGGTTTTATATATATACTATTACTATTCCTAATTCAATTCTAATTATCATTTTGAATTAATTTAATTTTTTTTTTAATTTAATTCAAGATATTAGTGTAATTTGAATTTGAATAGAACTAGTATTTATCTTTTTGCTTAAAAATCTATCTTATTTTTAAATTTGATTATATTTTTTTTTAAATTTAAAGTCAGATTTTTTTTTTAGATATTTAAAATTATCTTTTAAGATATTTATAATATCTTTTAAGATATTTAAAAATATTTTATCTTTTAAGATATTTATAATATTTTTTAAAGATATTTATAATATCTTTTAAGATATTTAAAAATATCCTATCTTTTAAGATATTTTAAAAATATCTTATCTATTAAGATTTTTTAAATCTTTTTAGATATTTTGACCTTATTTAAATTTAAAATAAGATATTTATAATCATGTAATTTTAAATAGATATAAGATATTTTGCTAATTTTTTAAATTTTGTTATTTTATTTATTTAAATTAAATTTAAAATCTGAAAAGATATTTTATTTATCTTTTCTAATTTTTATTTAATTTTTATTTTTAAAATAACATTTAATTTTTAAAAGTAGTTAGCAAATTTTGAAATGATATTTAGGTTGGTTGAAACCTAATTTTTCAAATAGTAGGTTTAATTTTAAATATTTATTTTTTTAAAAAATATATATATATATATAATTTCGAAATTTTAAATTTATTTTATTTTCGAAATTAATTAAATTTTTTTTATTTTTCGAAATTAATTAAAATATTTTTTTTCGAAATTGTTTATTTAAAATTAAATAAATCCTACTTCCAACTATCCAGCTAACCTTGTTGCATGAGTATGTGTTTTTAGCTTGTGTGTAAGTTTTAAAAACCTATTATTACTTGATTGCAAATAGCCATGGTTACTTTTTGCCAGATCTAATGATCTGATGGCTCCCTTGGTCAAGTAAATAATTTGCAACAGGTAAATTTTACAATCTTCTTTCATTTGTGTATGACCTAGCAACATGATAGGATCCATCCAAAGTGTGCCTGTGTGAGCCTATATGTTTATTTTATTATATAGATGCATATAGGTTGTTGCTAAATAAAATGTCACACCATGATAGATTTTATTTAGGTTCATTTAGTTATTGAACCTATTCAATTAATAACAGTTATTCATTTTAAGGTTAAATTCCTCTCTTTTGGGCCTTGTGTGAGAGTTGGGTGCCATAGAAGTGGGTACGACATACTGAACCCAGCACCCCCTCACATGAACTACCCCAATTGTGAAGGCCCATTTGCCTGATTTGAATAACTGTACTAGGTTAATTATATTAGTTTGACCTAATAAAAATTGAATTAGCAACATAATTAACTTTTAAAATATATGAAAATTTATTTTCATTTTAATATTTTAAAGTTAATTTTAAGAAAAACACTTTTAGTTTTAGATATTATTTCTAGACAAACTATTTGTATTTTTCTTGTATTTAATTAAATATAGAATTTTAACTAACTAGATTATTTCTGGAGCTTATTTAATTAAATATTCCTATTTAAGTTATAAATTAGTTGTATCAACTGATTTTTCTTATCTAACTTAAATTTGAATATTTGATTTAAATTTTAAATCAAGTTGAGGAATCTTAGGCATTAGTTATTAAAGATTCTTAAGATATTTTTTAAGTTAATATCTTTTCAAATATTAACTTAAAATGGAATATCTTAGATATTTTTTGGTTAATATCTTTTCAAATATTAACTTCAAAAGATATCTTCACATTAAGTGGTTACAACTTAATTTGTGATATTTAATTAAATCTAGATTTGAAATTATTTAAGTTTTAGATTTTTTCTATATAACTTAAATTAGATATTTTTCAATTTTGAAAAGATACTTAGTCAAATAAGATATTTTCTAGATAGTAATTTCTAGACTACTTATTATTTCTAATACTTATAGGAAAATATTATACTTTTGTGAAATTAATTATTTAAATAATTAATTTTGGTACAATTTTATTAAGTATATTTTTCCTAGTATTAAATAGAAATTAATAATTAAGGCTTCTCTACACTTAATTATTTATTTCTTGAATTTAATACAATTAATTAAGTTGAAAAATCTAAATATATAAGTTGATTTTCATCATGATACTTAAATATTTATTGATTTTTCATGACACTTAATTAAATAGAAAATTAATTTTAGGTTGAAATTTAATTTTTCAACTTAAATTTAAATAATTTTCAAAATATATATTTTTCTTTATTTTATTAATCAATTTCGAAAATTGCATTTTAATTATGCAATATTTTCGAATTTTTTTTTTTTGAAAAATAGATTGAGTTGTAAATTAATTAATTATTTTAATTAATTCTTGGACCAACTCAAGTCAATGATTTTTTCATTTAATAGATTAATTTAAAATAAGTGAATTTAAAAATATATATATTATTAGAAATTGAATTAACTAGTCAAAAGAATATCTAGATAGGTGATATTTTTGCTTGAAGTATTTCTTTTCTATTTTTTATTATTTTTCAAAAATTGTATAGTTTTTATACTTAATTTTCGAACTCAATAAATATATTCTCAAATGAAATTTTTAAGTTGCTAATTATTTAATTTAATTCAACTTAAATTAATTTCCTTAATATTTATATTTAAGATTATTACTAAGATGGAAATAATTAATTTTATTTCAATCACCATCTAGTATAATTTTATAAATATTATATTAAATTCTTATTTTTGAATTTTAATTCTTAAATAGAATTTAATGAGATTTATTTATTAGAATAATAAAGAAAATACATTTTAAACAATGAGCTTTATTATTATTAAGATATTCGATCTCCATTGTGGGTTTTACACCGCGTTTGTTTTAGTGAGTAATCCTCCCTAATGGAGGAACGTTCATTAGCAATTTCGCACCGTTTAATCTCGCATGATAAGTGGTTTGTAAGTGTTTTATATGGTATAGATCACCCTAATGGTGGCGACCATATTTGACTTGCAAATTGCGAAATAATGGTAGAAGCTCATAAGATAGAATAGCCTTGACTCTCGCCTAAACGGGACAACGCTGGATTCTGATCTTGATCGAATAAAAGGTTGCTAGAATGTTTAACATTTTAGATGAGCTGACAACTCTATTCAATGGATGATAGCTTTGACTCTCGCCTAAACGGGACACTGATATCAGTTTGTTGAAAACCTTGGAAATTATTTAGGATTGATTTTTTTTTAAGTATTTTCTCATATCATTCCTACTTGTTATGTGCTTATAATTTCTGAATTGATTTTGTATGTTAAACCATTATTAATTTCTATTTGTTGATTTCTATTATTTTGTAGTATCCTGTTTGTCAAAATGAATCCCATGTTATCACTGTTGACTGAAAATAAGCTGAATGGATCTAACTTTAATAAATGGAATGAGAACATTAATATTGCTCTCATAGGAGAAAGTGCCTTGTTTGTTTTAACTGAGCCGTCACACGAAGTGCACAGGGATAATGCATCCAAAGCCGTGAAAGAAAAGTATGAGCGTTGGCGAAGGCAAATGACAAAGCTCTATACTTTATGCTTTCTAGCATGGTTGACACCCTCAAAACTCGGTTTTCTAAAGGCGAGAAGGCCGAAGTTATGACGAAGTTAAATGAGCTATTCGGTAAGGCATCACTTCAGTCACGCTTTGACGCGACTAAGAAGTACATTAACGCACGGATGGAACCTCATCAAAACGTGCGTGATCATGTCCTCCTCATGTCCAGTTATTTCCAAGAAGCCCAGGATCATGGTGCTGAAATGGACAGTGCTACTCAAGTTAGTCTTATCTTGAACAGCCTGACTCCAGCATTTCTACCATACACATCAAATTATGTCATGAATAAGAAGGAAATTGACTTTCATGAATTAGTCAATGACCTTCAAACTTATGAAAATTTGATTGGAGGACCCAAGAAGAAAGGGAGTAAACCTCACAATCCTGGTAAAGGTAATGGAACGATGAAACCTGAAGCAAATGTCGCCTCTGCTTCAAAGCCCAAATCGAAGAAGAAGTGGAAGAACACCAAGAAGCGAGCAAAAGCCATGAAAAAGGCTGCTCCTTCTGGTGATGCTACACTTAAAGGAAAGTGTTTCCACTGCAATGAAAAAGGTCATTGGAAACCCCAGTGTCCTAAACTTCTTGCAAAGAAACAAGGTATTTCCATTAATAAACTTTAAAAGTTTAGTGAATTGTTATCCAATTGGATTTATGATTCTGGACTAAACTTTTTTTATTTGTTTTCTTCTTCTCATAGGCCCAGCTACTTGAACTCAAATGAGTTGGATCAGCAAGCTGGACCAAGGGTGAAATCGTCCAGATGAAGACGAAGCTCTTCAATCTATTTTTTGAATTAATTGTTTTAATTTAAAAACAATTTGGATTTCAAATTTTAGTTAGGGATATTTATCCCTGTTTCTCTCATATTGTTGCAATATTTTTTTATTAATAAAGTTTTTTTTTCGAAATTCCCTGTTGCAAATTATGAGATTGAGCTTCATTTAATTTATCTTCATCAATTATTACCACATTATATTTGTATGTTTGTATGTGTAAGTGTTTTTATTATTGATGCAAATTCTATAATATTTACAACTCTTCATAGAGTTATATTATATAAACATTAGAAATTATTTCTATGTTTATCAATAATTGTTAATTCTCATACAATTATTCAGAATTTGTTTAATAAAAAGATCTTATGATCTGATAGGGGTGGAGAAAAGTTAAGAAAACTATGCAGTTCAACGATCTTTTATATCTAATGAACTCTGGAGAGTATTCAACTCCACATAAACTCTATCACACTAAGAGAATCATGATCTTTAGAACCTTTAGGGGTGGATCATAATCTCTATATACTTAGGGGTGGAGGTTATCCATAGTACCCTATATGTATATTCTTAGGGGTGGAGTCTATTCCACAATTCCCTATGAAACACATATCTTGTTTAAACATAGAAGTAATATAATGAGTCAGCTATTGTCAATATAAATTCTTGATCTTGATTATATGTTCCATTTCAATTTTACTGTTGTAAGTAAAAGTTTGATACCTTTGAAAGTTCTTTGTTAAAGTTTCACACTACCTTAATTGAGTGGGAGAATTTTAAAGTTCTATACCCATCTTCATTAGGTTGATAATTGTGATAGGTACTTAAGAACACTACTGAAAAGCAAATCTATCCATTCACATGGATAGATATAGCTTATCAGAATTATGAGAATAAGATAAAGAACTCTAGTTCAGTCCATTCGAATGACTTGAACCAAGAATTCTTAATCCTCATAAAATTTTATGGTATCTTAATTTTGATTACTTTAATCTCTGGCATGTATTTTTCACTTCAAATACTAGTCTGCTAAGTTGATGACTTAGTCTTGACTTAAAGTTTCAGACTAATACAAAAGTCACAACTAGGTAACTCTCTAAACAATCAGAGGTTAAAAGTATTATTTAACCAGACATCTGCTATTGAGTGGGAGCTATCTGAGATGTAATCAAATAGGGAACATTAGAAGATATTCAAGAAGGATTTATGAAAGTGATCTATATGTCAGATATTAAGGAACTGTGTATCAGTTGCCTTTGTATCACACCATCTAATTTCGAAATTCTTAAGATGGTGCTTACTTTGGGGGTGGAGGAATTATTGTATAATAATTCAAGCTCTACCAGAGAAGAACTATAACTTGGTTTATTCGAAAATACCAGAAAGTTATATCACTGAAGAAAAGTCTACACCGTATTATCTCAATTACATATTTTAAAATATGAGAGATATGTCCTCTGTTAATTCGGATGTACTTTTAAAACGGTAAAAGATTTCGGTATCCCTTGATGAGTAAAGCATATAGTAAAGGATGTTTCATAAGAGTATTTATGAACTAGTTTCCAGAAGTTTGGGTGGATTCAAATATACTACACTTGATCTGAAGATCAAGACATCAGATTGACCTATTTGCGCAGTTTGTTTTATATTAGTGCAAGTGGGAGTTTGTTAGGTTTTATGCCCTAAATAAAACTCTTTACAATCTGATTAGTTATCAATATAAGAAATTTGAAGTGATTGATGTTTGCATGAATTTTACATGCTAATGGTTTAATATGTTTAATATGTTTATTACATTCATACACACAAAATCAGTTAAATCCAGATCATATGTTTATTCACAATTACAGTATCGTCAACACAATGGAATGTGATTGTGATCATATGAATCAAAAGTTTTGGTCCCTGTTTCATCAGTGTTATTGGATTTACACTAATGTGATAATCAGCGATGATGTGTACTTACACTTGGAGTAAGTGTTATGTTCTTTCCAGGACATTAGTATAGTATACTAGTTTCGAATGTATGGAGTATACATTGACCGGACCGATATTGCAACTAAGTTAAGATATTACAAACTTACCGTTATACATATCTTTCCAAGTCAATATCAGTAGTTGATCTTAAGATTGAAAAGAATCTAAATCCTGATATGCTTGGGCTCAACTCAGGAGTGCTATTCATGTTCTTTGATTTATTAGTTAAGCCTACTTTTGGGTCAGGGTGATACGTATATTTTGGGAACATGATAGTATGATTGAGTGGGAGTGCTGAACATAAATATGGAATCTATAGCTTCTACTGGTGTATAGAAGTTAAGTGATGATTCCCTTCGAGCTTAGCAAATAGAAGTAAATGGATGAGCTCTTGTTTAACTGACTAATTATTAGATCACTAAACACCATTTACAGGTAGCTAAGTGTTTTAAGGGGCAAAATACATTGAGGGGTGAGAACGGTAAAGAAATCCCATCTCGATGTAAATCATCTATATAGAGGATCTTTAAATCACAATAAGATTATAACAATGGTTAAATGAGATAGTATATTGGTATCGTGAAACATACAATATGCTCTATATAAGTACGAGTGCAATTCTAAGTTCTAAGAGTGGATTCAACGAAGAATTAATAAGTAGGAATTTACTTGGTAAATTTGGTTCACTTATTGGAAGCTCAGCATATAGATCCATGGTCCCCATTCTAGTTGAGAACATTCTGCTTGTAAGACTCATTAATTGATTCGTGATTGATCAATTATAATTCTAAAGTTAGACTATGTCTGATTTTATGAATTTTCACTAAGCAGGGGTGAAATTGTAAGGAAAAGAGTTTTCTAGGTTTATTTATTTATTAATAGACTTTAAATGTCTAATTAATAATTAAATTAAATGACAATATTATTTAATAATGTATTTTAATTATTAAATAATTAGTTTTGGCATTTAAAAGGTTAGAATTGGAAAATTGGCATTTTTGAGAAAATAGAGATAAAATTTGATAAAATTGCAAAATTAAGTGGGGCCCATTACAACACTTATGGCCGGCCACTTATAAGGCTTTTTCAAATTATTATTTTCATTATTTTAATGCCAAATAATTCTAAACTTAAACCTAGTAAGTTGCCTATAAATAGAAAGTGATGGCTCAGTCAAATAGAAGTTTTCAATAAGCCTTTCGGCGTAAATTTCTCTCTTCGAAGCGAGCCTTCCTCACTCTCTACCTTGGCCGAAACCTCTCTCCCTCTTTTCCTTCATCTTTTTCGTGACCCTAGTGAAAGAGTAAGTGCCCACACACAGCAAGCAGTAACTCAATCATAGATTGGAAGACTGTGAAGGATCAAAGCTTGAAGAAGAAGGAGATTCGGGCTCAGATCTTGATTATACTCTGCTACAGAAAGGAATCAAGGGTTAGAGATCTGAGTGGAAGGAGACATTTATTCTGCTGCATCAATGTAAGGTTTTCTTAACTTTATATGTGTTTATTTTATCGTTTTAGAAAGTTCATATTTAGGATGTTAATAAACATACTTGTGAGTAGATCTAAGATCCTGGTAAAATAATTCCCAACAGGCCCATCACTAGGAGGAACTAAGGGCTCAAACCGAGGCTGCTGAGAAGGCCAGGCGAGATCTCCGGGAGGCCAGGGAGGCTTTGGATGAAATGGTCGCCAAGGTGAGATCTTTAGAGGAGACTCACCAGTCGGACATTGAATCCAAGGCCGCTCTAGCTGCGGAGTTGAAGGAGCTTAGGGATTTCAAAGAACAATCCACCAGGAAGGCCAAGAGGGCCGAGCTCCTTTCTCCTGTTTCCTACGCCCGGTGCCCGAAGCGCTTCGATGATGGTGTCTATATGGCTTGGGCCACCAATGATCAAAGTATCAAGCTTACTTTTTATCCCAAACCCGAGGAGATGATTGCCAGATTTCGGGAAAAGAAGAAGAAGCTTGATGCCGCGCTTGAGGCACGGATTGGACCTCGTCTTCCTCCGCGGGCCGACTGAGCTGCCGTATTATTGACCCAGATTCTATCCATTTCTTTTATAACTTTTTTTTTTGTTTGTACATATTTGCTGCTGCCTTAGAACAATTTACATATAGGTGGCAGCTTTCATTTGAAGGGGAGACAATTATATTTTAAGGCCTGTCCCCGGGCCATTTATATGTATATGACCTGCCCTTTGGGCTAGGATATTTTTTTTATGCGATCTTTATTTGTCACACTTATATATTTTAACCTGTCCTTTGGCTCAGGGTTTTTATACTTATGCTTTTTATTTTTGTGCATACTTTTTGACCTGCCCTTTGGGTTAGGATATTTTACTTAGTTTGTTTTTGTTTGTCCGTGCGGTATACCCTAGTACCCCCCTGAGTGGCATAGAAACTTTATTTTTAAGACACTCAGTTTTATTTAACATAGAGGAGGTATACATTTGGACGGTACAAACCCTTTGAACAAAACCTAAGTTTAATTCGCTACTGGTAATATTTTCTGAGGTGATCGGCATTCCAGGCTCTTGGGACGGTGGTTCTGTCCATTCTTTTTAGTTTGTAAGTGCCAGAACCGATTTCGTCCTTGATCTCATATGGTCCTTCCCAATTTGGTCCAAGTACCCCCACTCCGGGTTCTTGGGTGGCTGGAAAAACCCTTCTTAGGACCATATCCCCAATAGCAAATTTTCTGTTTTTAACCTTGGAGTTAAAATACTTGGTCACCTTCTTTTGATAAGCAGCCATCCGTATTTGAGACTCATCCCGGAGTTCTTCGACATGATCCAAAGCCTCTTGGAGCAGTGCCTGATTGGTGGCCAGATCATAAGTCGTCCTCCTGTGGGATGGGAATAATGTTTCCACCGGGACCATTGCTTCACAACCGTACGCCATTGAGAACGGCGAGTGACCGGTTGTGGTTCTGGGGGTCGTCCGGTAGGCCCACAATACCCTTGGCAATTCTTCAGGCCAGTTATTTTTACAGGCCAGTAGCTTCTTTTTCAAGGTGACCTTTAGGATTTTATTGACCGCTTCCGCCTGGCCGTTTGTTTGAGGTCGGGCTACCGCGGAGAAGCTTTTTACCACTCCGTGTTGGTTGCAAAAGTCAGTAAATTCCTCGCAATCAAATTGCTTTCCATTGTCTGAGACTATTTTGTGAGGCAAGCCGTATCGACACACTATGTTTTTGATAACAAAGTCCAATGCCTTCTTAGCAGTTATTGTCTTCATAGGCTCAGCCTCTGTCCACTTGGTGAAGTAGTCTACTGCTACTATTGCATACTTTACCCCTCCTTTTCCCGTAGGTAGAGACCCGATGAGATCTATTCCCCAGACCGCGAAGGGCCAGGGGCTGGTCATCAAAGTGATCTCATTTGGAGGAGCTCTCGGTATGTTCGCGTACCTTTGGCACGAGTCACACTTTTGGACATAGTCTATACAATCTTTTTTCATTGTTGGCCAGAAGTACCCTTGCCTCAATATTTTCTTTGAGAGGCTGGGTCCTCCCGTATGATCTCCACAGAACCCTTCATGGACCTCTAGCATGATTTGTCTAGCTTCAGGGTCCGATACACACCTTAAATAAGGCATGCTGAGTCCTCTCCGGTAGAGAATTTGGTCCATCATTACATAACGATGAGCTTGATACTGAATCTTTCGAGACAGTGCCCTCTCTTGGGGCAACTCACCTGTGGTTATGTACTTTATGATGGGGACCATCCAGCCGGGTTCTTGCCCAACCGTTAGTGTGGTCTCTTTTATTTTGATGCTTGGCTCTGCCAAGCGTTCCACTGGTACTACCCCTAGTTCTTCGATTTCACTGTCCGAGGCTAATTTAGCCAGACAGTCCGCATGAGCGTTCTTCTCTCGGGGGATTCTTTCTATTTTGTAGTCCGTGAACTCGTGGAGCAGTTCTCGGACTATTGCTACGTACGCGGCCATCCGTTCGCCGCGAGTTTGGTATTCTCCGGAGACCTGGTTTACGACCAGCTGAGAGTCACTGTAGACTTCCACTCTCTTGGCTCCTACAGCTTTAGCCAATTTTAGCCCTGCTATCAGGGCCTCATATTCGGCTTCATTGTTCGAAGCTGTGAAGTTGAATCGGAGTGCTGCCTGGAGCCGCAATCCAGTAGGTGATATCATAGCCACTCCGGCTCCTGAACCGTTCTCATTAGAAGCTCCGTCTACAAATACTCTCCAAGTGGGGATTGGTGGTTCCGGTGTATTAGTTGTTGCCTCGGCTTCATTGCATTCGGTGATGAAGTCTGCCAAGGCTTGGCCTTTTATGGCAATCCGGGGCACGTAATGTAAGTCGAATTGACTCAGCTCCATCGCCCACTTGAGGAGTCTTCCGGATGCTTCAGGCTTCTGGAGAACTTGCCGGAGCGGATGATTGGTCAAGATCCTGATCGGATGGGCTTGGAAGTATGGTCTCAACTTCCTTGATGCCATCAGGAGGCAGAATACTAATTTTTCAATGACCGGGTACCTTGTCTCGGCCCCTATCATGCGCTTACTAACATAGTACACAGGGTGCTGAATTTTTCCTTCCTCCCGGACCAGTGCAGCGCTGACCGCGTGCTCGGAGACGACCAAGTAAAGGAACAAGTCTTCTCCAAGGACGGGTTTTGATAGGATAGGAGGTTTGGCCATGTGGTCTTTTAACCTTTTGAATGCCTCCTCGCATTCATCTGACCATTCGAACTTTTGGCATTTCTTCAGTATGTTGAAGAAGGGTATGCACTTGTCCGTGGATCGTGAGATAAAGCGACTCAGCGCGGCTACCTTTCCGGTCAAGCTCTGCACGTCCTTATGTTTCTTGGGGGATGGCATGTCCAGGAGAGCTTGGATCTTCTCCGGGTTCGCTTCGATCCCCCTTTGGCTGACTATGAAGCCCAGGAATTTTCCCGACTTGACCCCGAAGGTGCATTTTTTCGGGTTGAGCTTCATGCCGTATCTCCGGACGACTTCGAAACATTCTTCTAAGTCGCTTGCATGGCTGTTGCATGCTTTGGATTTGACGAGCATGTCGTCCACATATACCTCCATGTTTCGTCCCAGGAGGCTTTTAAACATCCGGTTAACCATTCTTTGATAGGTTGCCCCGGCGTTTTTCAGTCCGAAAGGCATGACTAGGTAGCAGTATACCCCCTTATCGGTCCTGAAGCTAGTGCACTCCTGGTCTGTCGTATGCATTTTTATTTGATTGTACCCAGCATAGGCATCCATGAAAGACAGCAGCTTAAATCCGGACGTGGCGTCGACCATCTGGTCGATCCTGGGCAGCGGAAAGCAGTCCTTTGGGCAGGCTTTGTTTAGATCTGTGAAATCTATACAAACCCGCCAAGTCCCGTTCGGCTTGGGCACCAGGACTGGATTGGCCAGCCATTCTGGATAGTACACGTCGCGGATCATGCCATTGAACAAAAGTTTGTCCACCTCTTTCTCTAAGGCCTCGGCTTTCACCGAGTCGAGCGGGCGTCTCTTTTGCTGTATAGGGGGCATGTCCGGGTTGACATTGAGTACGTGGGTGATGACATGAGGGCTGATGCCGGTCATGTCTTCTTGGCGCCATGCAAAGATGTCGATGGCGCCCTTCAGTGTTTTTATTATTTTATCTTTTTCCTCCGGATCCAGGCTCTTCCCTATCCGGAGTACTTTGGAGGAGTCGTCGTCGCACACTGGTATTTCTTCGACGTCCTCCATTGGTTCCACGACCCTTTCGGACCCTATGCGAGGATCCAACTCATCCTCTTCAGCCTTCTCTATCTCAGGGGGCCCCCGGACCATGAGTACTGGTAAGTGGGTGGCAACATTGTAACATTGCCTGGCCTCTCCCTGATTTCCCCTCACCGTTCCGACTCCGGCTTCCTAGGTAGGGAATTTCAGGCATAGATGTCGGATTGAAGTAATCGCACCAAAGTCGACGAGGGCCGGTCGGCCTAGGATCGCGTTGTAGGCTGTTGGACAGTCTACCACCACGAAGGTGCAATACTTAAATGTGCTCTGGGGGGTATCCGGGCACAGGGTAACTGGGAGCCTGACTTTTCCCATTGGGATTAGCGTCGTCCCGTTAAACCCTGTGAACTGTGATCCACTAGGCGAGAGGTCCCGGTCGGTCAACCCTATCGCAGTGAAAGCTTCTTTGAAGAGCAAGTTCACGGAACTCCCATTGTCAATCAGGACCCTAGCCACCACTTTATTTGCGATGGGGGTCTCTATGACCAGCGGGTCGTGGTGAGGAAAACGCACCGTCTTGGCGTCTTCTTCCGTGAACGTTATGGGCTGGTCCATTAGCCGAGGCCTTTGAGCCGGGAGTTGAGTAACCTCCCACACCTCACTGTGTCTTGCAGCCTCGGCATATCTTTTTCGCTCCTTGCGAGTGTTTCCTCCGATATGGGGACCTCCGGAGATCATGGCTACCCGTCCATTAGGCCGGGGCGGTAGCCCGGGGATATGTTGGGTGTCACCTGCGGGAGCAGCTGGAGGCAATACTCCTGCTGTACCCCCTGGCGTTCCCGGAGGCATATCCCCGGCCACCTGCCCTGGATTAAGGTGGGGCAACCTATTTTTGATCCACTCATAGAGGTGGCCCAAGCGGATCAGATTTTCAATCTCGTCTTTGAGATTCTTACACTCATTGGTGCTATGACCAATGTCGTTGTGGTACTCGCATCTTTTACTCGGATCTCTCCGGGAGCTATCCTTGTACAATGGCTGTGGTCTTCGGTAGTGCGTATTTTGCCTAGTGGCAAAATATACACGTTCCTGTGAGTCCGTGAGCTCTGTGTACTGGGTATATTGGGGCGTGTACCCCTTCTTCTGGCGCTTCTCTCCCGTTCGGGTGCTGCCCTTGGAGGACCTTTTGCTCCTCGACCTCTGGGTAGGGCCTGTTAAGCTATCTGTCGGGGCAGCCTGTGAAGGAGTTCGTCCATTCACCCCGGACGGGTTGCCGTAGTGGGAAGATATCGGTGCCAAAGCTTGGCCCTGGCTGTATCCGGGAGTAGCGGAGAACTGTATGCCACTTACTTGTGGAGTTGCGGTCGGGACAGTACCCGAGGGCGACACTCCTGGCATGTATCCTGCTATCCCGGTGGGATAGGAGCCTCCGTAAGCCACGATCTGGGCTTCTTCGAGGTTAATATATTTTTGGACTCTCTTCTGGAAGTCCTGAAGGCTAGCAGCGCCTTCTTGCTGCAACTCGTTCCAGAAGGGAGTCCCAGTGCGGATTCCTGCTTGGAGAAGCGCAAGCTGTTGTCCGTCGTCGACCTTCTTGGTCTTCGAGGCTTCCTCTCGGAACCTCTTGATGTAATTCTTCAAGGTCTCGGTGGGCAGTTGCTTGATGTTAGTCAAGGCACTAACCTCCAAGTTGACCTTCCTAGCGGCGACAAATTGTCTCCGGAAGTTGGTTTGGAGTTTGTTCCAGCAACCCACCGATCCTGGTTCCAGTTTTTTGAACCATTCCTCTGCTGATCCGCTCAGAGTGAGGGGGAAGCACAAGCATTTGGCGTCATTGCTGACCCGCATGACTGTCATGACACGGTTGAACCGTGACAAGTGATCACTGGGGTCGGAGTTCCCAGTATATGCCGCCATTTCGGGCATCTTGAAGTTTTTAGGGAGCTCCGCCTCCAGGATATGTTTGGCACAAGGCTCCCGATCCTCACTGTCCGAGTCGGAGTCGTCTCCCTTCTGCCTCCGGGAGACTCGAGCAATATCTTTTCGAAGTATGGCAAGTTCCGCCATAATCCCTTCGTTTACAGTTGCCGAGGAGACCACGGGCCTGTATCTTTTTTGGTCAAGGTGATCCCGGAGGTCACCTTGATTCCCATTGATTTGATTTCTTAGATCAATGGGAGGACATCTCTGTCCTCTTCTTCCTCTACCCCCTGGTTCCTGGTGCACGGAAACGCTTTTCCGGTCCCCTCGATCCTGAGGGCCAAGACTCCCTCTTTGGGGCTTGCCCCTCTGCGGACCTTTCCCTTTAGGGAAATCTGAGCGGACCCTTCGCGGATCCTGCACCTTTTTCTTTCGCCCAGGGGTAGAAGTAGGGTTTTTTGTTTGGTTTTCCTCAGCAGGGTGCCTTATAGGGCTAGGTTCCCTAGGTATTTGCTGCTGGGAGTTAGGCGAAGACGTCGCTGGCTCCCCGTCGAGCCCAGCGGCCATCGCCTTGGGATGCACGTGAATACCAGCTGCCTCCATGGCTTTCTGCATGGCTAGCATCACTTCCTGCATTTTTTGATTTTGCGCTTTCTGAGCTTCGATCTCAGCTTCATGATCGATAGCTTTTTGTCTAAGGAGCACCAACTCCGAGTAACTTCCTCCGTCGTAGGCATACTCGTCGAGGTTTTCATCGTAGTTCTCGTCGGGAACTATCTTTTCTTCTTCTTCCTCGGACTCCTCTGCTGCTCTTGAGGCTACATCTTCCTCATTGGGATCTTGAGCATCTTCTAGAGGGCGAGGGTGACGTGTACTTCTTGTCTCCACCATTGTTGTGAAGTCAAATGCTTGTTATGTAGCAGCTTTCCTCAGCTCTCAATGAAAGCACCAAAATGTTGACCGAGGTTTTCGGCAACTATTAAAATATGATTATAATAAAGAGCTGTAAGAAAGTGAGATGAAGGTTTTTTACGTGGTTGGGGCGTTAATGAGCCTTAGTCCACGAGTCTCTGTTATTAATGGATGTATTTAATACAGATTCCACACTTGAGAGAATGTCTTTCTCTTAAATACAGAGAATGTTCTTGGTGAGTATTTTCTCTTCTTGCTCTTTTGCAAACCAAGATTCTCGACCCCATTAAATGAGCTTTGAGGGGGTATTTATAGTGTTTTGGTGGGATAATCCCTAGAATTGTTCTTACACATGTATCTGTAAGTATCCATAAAGTTGGGCATTTCCAATGAATATACCATGGGTGATGCATGGTCAAATCCCTAGGTGCTGTAGGGTTTTTATGAAGAATGTCCTTTTTGCCTTGTGATTGACGTGACTCTTCGCAGAGTAGCCGTCGCTAGACTTAAATGATCATTACCGTGCGGCCGCTCTTTGTTTGGGGGTTGTGCCGTCAGACTTTATTGCGTGTTACAGTCCCAACACGCTTCCTCCCATGCAGCATTAAATGCGACTTGATTGCTCGGGCGAGACCTGACATATCCCGGAGAGCCTTCACGCTATACAAGCTTCCTGGAGTACCTTGTACTCCGGGTGCCTCCTCCGGGACCCATGCTAACAGCGCTTCCTTGTGGCGCACAAAGACTTAGCAAATGTTTACAAGTTATCTGATCCACGTGTCCCCTCTCGACTGGTCCACATATTTTGGGCGAATTCTGGAGCAACAAAACTAATAATAATAATAATAAAAAATGTCGTAAAAAAGCGTATAAATAAAATAGCTTTAATTACTATTTATATATGATTATTTAAATTGTTAAATAAATTAATCATACTTTACAATTTTGCTTTTTTCTTGTTTTGTTTTTTTAAATGGTGTTATAATTTTGTTTGAAATATATATTTATCTTTAGCTCTAGTTAGGATAATTTTATTGAAATGGCATAAACGTAATAATGCAATAATATTATGTCTAATTATTAAGTACAAATACACTAATCTCAAAAGATGACATCTGTCACTAATTTATAGAGAGAGTACGTCTCCTTAGCATTGCTCATCAAAATATCTTGCACGAAATGATAGGCAATAGTAAACAAACTAGCAACAATTAGTTAAAATTATGTATTTTAATTAATCTATTGCTTACTATTGTAGTTATAGCACATGATCTTAATTCAATTGTACCGTTACAAGATTAATGCCTCATATGTGAATATGAAATTTTTCAATATTTATATATTCTATAAATTATCAATAATAAATAACTTAATAATTAAATATATTTCCAATTATTCAACTCCATATAATAACAAAATGTGTAATTATAAGGCATAAACTTAACATATAAAAGCAAAAACAAAAAACTAAAAGGCCAAAAAAATTAAGTACAATAATGCATAGTTCTTGAGCAAAAATTTTAAATAACATACATGTAAGTATATACTATCTTATTATTTTATCACTGAAATAATTTAATATCAGATTAGATATATATTTTAATTTAATAAATTGATCTTTCATAATCCTGAAAATGATAATAAAAAATTACAATAATATAAATCTGCTATTTTAACATGTTAATTTAAATTTTTTTTAAAAAAAATATGAACTATTGTTATTACATTATATTTGTGTTGCTGCTACATTATATTATATCATTTTTATTAAAATTATAAATAAAAAATTAAATTCATAAGAAAATAAATTATAGTTCGTAAAAATAAATTTTTGATTTAATAAGATGTCCAAAATAACAATGTTGTTGAGCATATTGATTAAAATGACCAAGAAGAATGTTGTGGAAAGAATGGCAAATACTTAAACATACATTAATTAATGACCTAATTGATATTTTAATTCGAAAGAAAGAGAAGATACAAATTAAAAAGCATTGTTATTTGATATTTTAAAATGTAAAATATTATATGGTTATTATGATATTTTATAATTGGTTAGGAGTTTCAATATTATTTATTAAATCTAGATATAAGTGAATTGATATTAATACCAATACCATTATATTACCTAGCCTATTGTGTGTTATATTATTTATTAATAATATAATATATAGATTAAATATGTGTAATAAACTAATAATATGTAACATATGACTATATTAGTTGTCATCTTTTTGTAATATTTGGGGAGTTGTTACTATGAGTAACCTCCACCATTATCACCAACATTAAGAGTGTAAAAAGATGTTACGCATCTTAATTTGAAATTCTTAATGCTATAGGAGTTATGGTGTGTGTAGGAGTTACATTTGAGTCCATAACATCTATGGGGATTATGAGTTTGAATTTCAAATGGTGATATCCTAAACACTATATAAAGAGGTTTAAGGTGCTCATTTTGAGATGTTTTCTATCAAGAAAGCACTTTGCTAGAAAACCCTTAAAGGCTTGATAATTCCCAAAGCTATTTCCTAGAGAGTTCCCTTAGTGCTTAGAGATAGGGGGAAATAAGCTTTTGGACAAAGGTGTAATACCTTATTCAAGTCATGGTGATCCCCACTAATCTACACTCAAGGTTGTGAGTGAGTGTATATATATATATATTATTCTCTTGTTATATATATATATACATATTTTATATTACATGTGTTCTTATCTTCTTTTACATTTCTTATATATAATATATATAGTGTATATATATATTGTATATTATGTTGTTGTAACATTTATTTAATCTCTTTGTTGGTCTTTGTATTGTATTACAATAGAATTGTAATATCTTGATTTTCTTCCATTGTAATAAAATCTCTAATATTGTGATCATAGAGATGCCTGTTAATATTTCTCAAATTAAAGAAGGATGAAAGAAAGAGAAATGCTAAAGAGCACCCGTAGTGCTTAACACTCTCCTATGTGTCAGTATCGCTATTAGTCTAATAAGTATTGGGTCCCATATAATTTAATATGATAGTTTTTAGAGAGTATCGTTAACCTATCGCAACGTGACATGTCGAGAAGATGCTAGGCATAGCAATGCTCTGAAAGAAAATATAGACATAACTGAAATATAACACTAAAAATTAACAAGAATATTTGTAGCATTTAATAATACATGACACTAATGGAGAACTTATATTATACTTGTCATTGTTGTCAAGTCAAGCCCACTCCCAGATATTAAATTCCCAGTCATTTACTTCTCCATCATACGAAGCCCAATTGATCCCATTTGGAGTGCGAATGGCATCAGAATAGGGATACCAAATCCAATCCCAGTACAAGTTCCCCCACCAAGCACGGTCCTCTTGCTCATAAATCCAAGAGTTCCACTCATAAATCATCCCATCTTCAAATTCCTCATCATCATATTGCAGAAAACCCTCCATTGAAACTACTGAAGGGACATCACCTAGGCCACTGTCGTCACTGCCTTCTTCCGATTCTTTAGAAGCAACCACAACGACACTCTGCTGATCCTTTTGTTCCTCCTTCACCGGAGCCATTATGGCTTCTTCTTTGGTCTCCACTTCCACTAACATAGGCTCAAGGTTTACCTCCAAGAAACCTCCCACCTTGCTCTTCTCTTTACCCATTTTCCTAGTAATCACTCTTGCAGCTGCTGCACCTTCACTGGAGGAACAAACAGAGGAGGAAGCAGCTCCAATTAGACCCATCATTGGGCCATATATAGCTGTATTTTGAACAATTTTAGTCAGTATTCTAAAATCAACTCGTTCTAACTCAATGTGTCTGTATTGTATGTTTCTCGATTGGTATATATTGAGAGAAAGAATGCAGAGGAGATGTTTATTTGTATTTTCTTATCATGTTGAAGAGCTCAAGGCAAGATACCTTGTGTTCCTATAAACAGTGTGTGAGGACTATAGAATGGACTTATATAGAATGGTCTAAGGGTGGCACTCTTGGAGAAATAGAAGTTTTGTACAAAGTAAATAAATATATATAATTGAGAAGAAAAAACATGTGGATACGCACAAGGGTTACGTGTGGAGGTGTATCTCATGCAAATAGGGACCCACAAACCGACTTGCTTGGTAAAATAGGATATTGGAAGTTTGTTTGATGATATGGAGAAGTGAGGAGATGAGCTTTTTTATACTAGGGCATTGAAGCACACGTATATGTGTGTTGTTGATGCCCTTTTGTTTATGATTATATATGGTTGTTTGGTTGCAACATACACTTGTTCAAATTAAGACTGTATATGATCCTGTTCTTTTGTTTTCATTTCAACTTTTGGTTTCTTTTCAGTTTCTTAATTATAAATATTTGTTCACTAGCTCTGGGATTTAGAGGAGAATAAGGGCCTCAGTTGTTCATCAGTTTTTCTTTTTTCTTTTTCAAGTCTTCTAAGCTAGACAAACCCAATAATAGTAGGAAAACGATCATTGATAATGAAAATTATTATCTATTATACAAATAAGAGAAATTTGCGGCCAAACCCCCTATGTTTCAATTGTTAAACACTTAACCCCCTCTTCTTTGTTTTTGGTGGTAATATCCCCTTATCTTTAATTCTCTTTGCAAATTTGATATATATGTTAAGTTTGGGAAAAAAATCTTCTGTCCCAAATTTCCTTATCCCAACCCTGTCCCTCCAATCAATAATTACCACCTATTTCTATTTTTTCCACCTCATTTATTATTCTTTTCAAACAAACTGCTCCTGCCGTTTATGTTCCTCATTTATTACATTCCTCATTAATTACTTTACTATCATCACTTTCTTTACATAATAATAATAATAATAATATAATGAATCATTAAATAAAAAATTAATATTAATATTCTATTAAATTATTATATATTTTTTTTGTAAAACTCAAAATAATAAAATTATATTATTAGTAATTTTTTAACGAAAAAAAAAAATCCTTAAAAAATTATACTGTTATTATTTTTTTTTAAAAAAAATTAAAATATATAATTTACACAGACTAAATAATAAAATTTTTTGATACTTTTATAAGTGTTTAGGGTACAAATATAATTTCTTTTAAGCAATATATTAATTTTAGTATTTATTTATAAAATAATATATTTTATTTTGTTTAGAAAATAAATTATGCTATATTTATTTTAATATAATTAGTTATTATTAAAAAAATTGCTACCACCATTTTAGAAAAAAATAAATATTTCTACCAAAACATTATTTTAAAGGAATAATTACATAAGACACTATTTTTTGTAAAGTATTTACATTTTTACCTTCAAAGAATATATTTTGTTATATATTTTTACGGTTTTCTAAAAAATAACACGAAAACAACATAAAATCAACAAAAAAATAACATAAAGGTAACATCAAAATAACAACAAAAAATAGCATACAAATAACAAAAAATTAACAAGATTATAACATAAAAGACCGTATTTTCTGTATATAAAATCAAAAAAATCGTAAAAATATTTAAAATTCCATAAAACCGTATTTTTGTAATTTTTTTGTTGTTTTTATGTTTTTGTGAAATAATCCCTATTTTAAAATTGGTTTAAAATAAAAATAAAAATAGCATTACAAAAAATAAACACCAATATAATTTTTATATTAATTTTTTGTAACTATTCACGTAATATTAATATTAATTTTTGGTCATCAACTTGTTATATTTAGTGATATTTTTTTAACTGAGTAAAATATTTAATCTGAAAATTTATTATTTGGATTGTTTTATTTAATGATTCATTATATTATTATTATTATTATTATTATTATTATTATTATTATTATTATTATTATTATTATTATGATGTAAGGAAAGTGATGATAGTAAAGTAATTAATGAAGAATGTAATAAATGAGGAAGATAAATGGTAGCAGTTTGTTTGAGAAGATTAATAAATGAGGTGGAAAAAATAGAAATAGGTGGCAATTATTAATTGGAGGGACAGGGTTGGGATAGGGAAATTTGAGACAGAAGATTTTTTTCCTTAAGTTTGGGTGTTAAGTGCCAACTAAGAATGTCACTGTGTACACGTGGCATATTTTCATTGCTCCAAAATATTTTTAATAACTTAAATATTATAATTTTTTTTTTAAATTAAACCTAAATAAAAATAATACTTTTCTTTTGTTTTTCTTTACTTATTTATCATTTTTTTTAAAAAAAAAATAAATATATAAACAAATAAAACCCTATTCACTCATCTACCCTCTCTCTCTCTTATCCGCTCTCACTTTCTTTCTACTCAGCGACCAAATGGAGGCCATCACTGTCCCATCTCTTTCCGTCGAGGCCTTCCAGTACCGGCAAAGCCGTGCTTGACGATTGACACCACCACCATTAGTACCTCCAGAGCTTCTAAATTAGATCCAACATATATAATTTCAGACAAATAACATTTACTCCAAAAAGAAAACACAAAAATTAAAGATCTTGTATACCTTTGAGTCTGATCGACAAAAAGAGAGAGGGAATGGGCGTTTGATTCAACGGGGAGAGATAGGGGCCTGAGGATTATTTAAGGGTGTCCAATAGAAGAACAATTAACAATAAAAATGGCGATATTCAAGCGAGAGAAACTCAAACAAGATTTTTTTAACACTGACAAAATTGAAACTAAGACAAAAACTCATAAATGGATCTGGAGAGAGGGAACCGTAAATATGAGGGATAGATTTGGAGAGAGAGTGGGTAGATGAGTGAATAGGGTTTTATTTATTTATTTAAAAAAAAATTGATAAATAAGTAAAGAAAAAAAAAGAAAAGTATTATTTTTATGTAGGTTTAATTTTAAAATAATTTTTATAATATTTAAGTTATTAAAATTATTTTGGACCAATGAAAATATGCCACGTGTACGTATGTATACACAGTAGCATTCTTAGTTGGCACTTAACACCCAAACTTAACATATATATCAAATTTGCAAACAGAATTAAAGATAAGGGGTATTACCACCAAAAATAAAGAATATGGGGTTAAGTGTTTAACAATTGAAACATAAGGGGGTTTGACCGCAAATTTCTCTACAAATAAATGTCATTTTAGGCTCTAATTCCTTTGTTTAATTGTGGGAATAAATAGTCTTAACTTTGTCTTTGTCAGCTTCATACACACATGCATATATAATAATTAGTTGCCATTTACACTATAAGCCTTATATATTTAACTACGAGAATCTTATGTACTTGGTTAAATGGTACTATTATGTTATAGGTAGGAGTAGGAGTGTGGTGTCGGTGTGTGGAGTGGAATGAAGTGGTTTTTATTGGGTCAGTTCGATGGTGGGTTGATTTGAAAATTGAAGCTTGGTGTTTGAGGTTGTGTCATCTGTGGGTTTTCGCATGCATGCAGCCACCACGTATACAGTGGACTAAAATCATTTCTCCCAAATTGCAAATTAAAAATAGTGTCTCGTACTATATAAAATCAATCTAAGTTTGACACGTCAATTAATTTTTATTTATTAAAAAATTAAATCTTTAATTGAGTCAGCAAAAATAATTAACATATTTAATATAAATTAAATTAGTTGATGTGTCAAATTTAAAATAGTTTAACACAGTACGAAACACTATCTTCAACAGGGGATATTGATTCCCAAATTAATGTCCCAACTGATCACAATAAGACATATCATTAATGAAATATTAATAGTAGCTAAAAAATGATATTACTGAATCAAGCACACAAATATATAATGATGATAAAATTTTATTTTGAATCTCAATGAAGTTAGAATATAATGTGATCTTATAGATATATATATATTTAAAAATTTATTAATACTTTAATTTAATACTAATAAGTTAATGTTTTATGTCGTATTACAGTACACAAGCATTCATGGTTGAATTAAAACTGCCAAAGAGATGAAGAAGACAGAGAACACCTATGGAGTATTATTTTGAAATGTATGAAGTTATAGAGTTAAAACTTATAATATTATAAAAGTTAGATGTATGTATTTAAATTATTAAAACATAGATGTTGTAATATTAATAAAATATAAATTATTAAAATTAGATTGTATTATGACAATTTTTATAATAAACGTGATATTCAATACCGTACATATTTGTGTTCTTTCTAAATTCTCTTATAATTACTTTAATAAATAATAATTTTTTCATAAATAATTAAATATTCTATCAAAAATAAATAAATATAAATTGAGATTTTTTTTTTGAAAATATTATAAAATACAAAGTCTATAGTAACACTTATTAACTGAATGTTACTTTTAAGAAGTCATATTATACAACATATTTTGTCAAATTACAAAAAAGTTTATTTTTACTCACAACAAAAAATTGTGACTAAAATTAAAAAAGTTATGACTAATTATAAATTATCATTTTTATGTTGTGACTAAAAGGTTCATGGCTAAAAGTATTAGTCACAAAAATTATAATTTGTTGTGACTAAATGTGTTTTTAGTCACAATATTTATTGTAACTAAAACTAAATTAATGATAACTTGTAGCTAAATACTATGTTTTATTAGTCACAACTAAATTTTTGTTGTGACCAAAAGTCACATTTAGTCACAAAAAATTTAACTTGTGATTAAAAAAATTTCACTAAAAGTAGCAATTTTTTTGTAGTGAAAGTATTGCAATATGACAACATATAATAATTCAATAGTAATATTAGCCAATACTTTTTAAAGTGTTGCTATAAATACATATATTTAGCAACATTCTAGGAGGCAACACTTATAAAAGTGTTGCCTTAAGATTTTTTTAGTTAAAAAAAGTGTTACTAAATGTATTATTTGTAGTAGTGGTTATTGTGACCGCCTCTACCTCTCCTCTTTTACAGGTAGTGTACTCGTATTTCAGTGAAACACTTCTTCAAGATTAATCCTACTTTTTCTTTTAATTAATCCATATTATAAAAATATTTGAGTGTTTCTACATTGCATCCTCTACCTGTTTTAACATCTAAAAGAATTTTTAAGTCAATTTTTTTTTTTATATTCATGTAGGTTATAGTTATTTAAGATATTTTACAAAATTTTAAAAAATTTAGAATAATTTACAATATAGAAAGCAATGTTCAGTCTTGTTAACTCCGAAAATTGGCACTTGTAATTTCCAAGATTGGCTGACTAATGCTTGAAAGATGACATGGCAAAAGTCACTCGGCCATGAGAGTAAGGTCACTCAGTCTTACGAATGACAATGTCACTTGGCCTTGAGACTGACTAATGTAACTCGGCCTTGAGAGTGACAAGGTCACTCGGCCTTGAGAGTGACAATGTTGTTATATTATTTCTTAATAAATAATATAGATTAAAACATTTAAATGTGACATATTTTATATTAATATGAGATTAATATATATTATGTGTTGGAGGTTGTATTATATCATATATAGTATAATAATGCACATAAAAATTGTAACATATAAGGAGTTACAAATCTGAAAATAGATTGTAACTCAAGGATCACATGTAATTAAGTGAGTTATTACAAATGGAAGATATGAAATCAATGCGATAAGTTTCTTGCTGTTAGAAACTGTTATAATACTCAGTTATATCATTTAAATGAGTATTGGGACGTTAGGGAAAGATTTAACTCGGAGAGGAGTTACAAAAACTAAATTTTGAGTTTTTTGGAAACAGTTGTTTAATGGTTGTTTTAATGTTATTTTATGGTTGTTTTACGAACACCTGGAACCAGTTTTGAAAACGTTCATAAACGTACATAAATTAATTGAGCATGTTTTTAGCTCTCTTGTCCAACGTTTTCATCCCATTAAACATCAATTAAAGTGCTGGTAACAGCCATGTGGTGAAGAGACTTTGATTTTCATATGTGATCCTCTAAACACTATAAATAGAGGTCTTGGGTTCACTTTGTAAGACAACAAGTTTCTATCAAGAGAGTACATTGTTAGAAACACTTTAGGCTTGATAAATCCAGAAAGCTATTTTCATTCTTTTCTTTTCCCTAAGTGCTTGTGATCGGGGGAAATAAGCTTTTGGACAAAGGTGTAAGACCTTGTTCAAGTTTTGTGATTCTCCTATTATACACTTGTGGTGTATGTGGTGATGAGATTTCTCTCACATCTCTTTTATATGTATATATGCTATTTATATGTTGTGTTTCATGTGTAGCTTATTGTTTTGAGTTGTAGTCCCTCTCTTCATCTCTATTCTCTATTTTATGTGCATATTTTGTTTACTGCTATAACATTATTTAATCCGTGATTTTTTCCTTTGTATTATTTTTCATTGAGTTGTAATCTTGTTGGTTTGATATTTCTATTGGAGCACAATAATTTTCCCACAGTCAAAAGCTTATTCTTTCTTACCTTGCTTCAATGGAAAGTAAGAAATCAACATGTGATAATACAATGGTAAGAATTGTGATATTTTGTTATTTACTATTTTTTATATAGTATAATATATATTTGCATATTTTTTTATGTTGAGATATGGATTGAGATATATATATATATATATGAGTTATATATGTATAGTGTATGTCATATTATTATAGTTATATATAATATGATATTTGAATATGTTACATATTAATATGTATATATGCGATATATATACATAATATATAACATGTATATAAGTTATATATATTATATATATGTTGAACATATAATAATATATATTTATGATGAAAATATTTATGTATGTAATATATATAATATATATCATGTGGAGATAATATATATTATTATGATGAGTATATGTTATATGAGATGATATAGTATTATAATAGTAACATACATAATATATTACTTAGCATAAAATTTGGGAGTTATAATTTTATGCATGAGAGTTATATATATTATTGGTATATGATAATATATGAGTAACTAATTATATTTAGTGTATATAATAATAATAATAATAATAATAATAATAATAATAATAATAATAATAATTGTGATAATAATAGAAAAGATATATTCATCATTTTTTGAATGGAGTTTCGGAATTATTTTTCCATTAGTGATTTTATCTCATTTTATGAGATGAGAAAATGAACTATGAGACTTACTCTTTTTTTGGTTTATCTTGCCAAAGAGTAAATAGATCAAAGTGGATCCAAACTTGTAAAATGAATCATAATAGGAAGAGCAATTTTAGACTCAAATCAAAGTGAATCATGGTGGATTCAAAAACTGTGAAAAGATAACAAAATTGGAGAAGCAATTTTGAATCTTAAATAATCAAAGTAGTGAACAAAAGTGATGAGAAATTTGTCAACTTTGGTATAATTTTAGGCTAATCTCAATGAGGAGATAACCTTAAAATTATGGGTAAAAATAATCACATTATTTTGTAAGTGGTGATCTGTGAGTTTGATATTTTAAGTTTTGTTGAGAAAACTAAAAATGTCAAATGATATTTTCAAAGTGTCCTTAAAGAGTCATTTCAAGAGAAAAATATACAAAAGTGATATTTTATATACACTTTATGGTAGAAATGTGGGGGTGAGCTACAAACTTAATCAAAATGTGATGAGACATTGTTGATTAGTTTATTTTATTTGGAACTCAAATTCTAAATAAAATTTGGCTATGTGCATATGTAAAATTTTGACATATTTTGGTGTCAAATTTTAGTGAAAATAATTTCAAGAAATAAATTAAATTTAAGAGAATTTGAGACATGCTTGGTGTCTTAAAATAAAGTATAATTTAGACATATTTAGTGTCTAAATTAGTGTTTAATTTTGATATGCTTGGTATCAAAATTATTGAGAATTTAAGTTGTGTGAAAATTAATCTTTTATGATTGAATTTTCAAAGCTTAAGTACTTAAGGAGAAAAGTTGTCACAAAGTGAACACTATATTTTGGCTTGCATGATTCACATGGAATCAATAGTGAGAGCTTATAACAAATTGCTTAATCTCCGTACAAGATTAAAGCATAAATTTTTGAGGGAGGGACCTAAACTCCCTTAGTATTTTGCTCATTGATGGTAACCTATCTTAACACTAGTAAAAATCTAAGTCTTAAGTTCAATAGGTAATAACAAGTCAATAGAGTGAATTTGGTACTCAATTGTCCCATCTACGGATGAGTACATGTTCTAAAAATTGAGGGTTAAAATTGAAAGGTTTTTTAATGGAGCTTAAGCTTAAGAAAACTCACTTAAGCTTACGAAGTGTCTAAAGAGCTATGAGACACTAAAACTCCACCTATATGAACTAGAGGTGGTGCCGCCTCTTATAAGAATTGGGAGTATTCTCTAGAAAGTCCATGAATTAGAATTTTTCACATGGCCATTAACGGTGCACAAGCGAGATATAATGAGGTCTCAAGTGAACTCTAGCAAAGATGTGTGTGTTATCACCGGTTTGTATTAAAGGAATAGTGGTTCAATCCTTCGTCAACCAAAATTTCAACAAACTTTGTGATAACTACACTAAAATAAAATTTAAGTCGAAAGACATTTTACTTTATGCATCTAAGCACGATCTCTATAAAAATATTTGATTTATTCAATCAAAGTGGGGGATATATGTAATATTTGATTGATTAAATTGAAATTCCGTATTTTAATATTCCAAGTTTGATTATTTAATTAAGTGATTAATTAAATGCGGAATAATGAAACTGGTACTGAAAACAGTTTTTCCGTAGTTAAAGAATACAACTCTGTAACTCCAGAGAAACCCAAAAAAACAAACAGTGCATAAAAATAAAAGCATACAAGATTTTTGTATGTGGTTTAACAATCCTTTCAGATTGTTACTAGTCCACGGGGCCATGCCCAGAGATAAGATTCATTAGATCGGTATCAAAAATACAAAGTAATTCACTTATGCATAAATAGACTCCCTCTTATTGTATGTCGCAAGCTTGATGTATTCCCCCTACTAACCGAATCTTGATAAAACTCTAAGAGCTCGAACTCCCTTCAATAACCTTGAAGAGTGCTTGAATCCTCCCGATTCAAGACAAAGGCTATCTCCCGAAAGCCTGTACAACCATCTCCCGAAGGTTGTGTGCTTGTATCATCCCAATGCAAGATTTCAAAAGCAATCTCCCGAAAGCTTGTACATACCTTCTCCCGAAGGTTGTGTGCTTGTATCCTCCTGATGCAAGACTTCAAAAGAAATCTCCCAAAAGCTTGAAAACACCTTCTCCCGAAGGTTGCACTGATGTTCTTCTTCGATGTAGACTTGAATACAGACTCAAGACAATACAACTATAAATAAACATAGTAAGAGTAGAACAGCTCTTCTCTACATAACAAAGACTTTTTTTTCTAAAGATATGAATGAAATTCAAAGATACAAGAGAGGTACCAAGAGAGGTACTAAACAAAGACACTCTTTCCTTAAGATATGAAAGTGAATGAAAGAGATATACAAAACCTAGCTGCTATAAGATGTATTTATAATGAACATACATCTTATTGACAACTTACACATGGTCTGAACAAGACCTTAGCCCACTAGAAACTTCCCTAAAATAATTCTTCAATCAGTCCAGGAATTTTCGCTTCTGTACCTACAGAATCGTGGGCAGTAACCGTTGGGTTTTATGCCCTAAATAAAACTCATTTCAATATAATCAGATTTACTTATTAATATAGATCAGATATAACATTTAATGTTGCATGGTGCACATGATTTATTTCATGATTATGTGTACATAATGTATAAATCCATCTGAAACCCTTTTCACATACTTGATCATGTTTATTGTGTTGTCAACACTTTGGAAAGTAAACATGACTATGTGAATAAAGTTTCCTAGATTTATCAGACACAGGTTTTACTGATATGATAATCTACAATAGAGTTTACTTGCATCTAGAGAAATGCTATGTTCTTTCCAGAGCATTGGTTAAAGTAAAGCTCAGGTTGGATGCATGGAGTATGCATCGGAAGGGACCGATATTGAACTTTGACTTAGATTTATTAAACTTATCGTAATATCTATTCAAGTCAATATCGCCTAGTTGATCCTATATTAAATGATCTTAATCCTGTTATGATTAGGCTCAATCTCAAGAGGCTATTTGTGTTCTTTGATTTGTTAGTTAAGCCTACTTTTGGGTCAGGGTGATACGTACATTTTGGGAACACGGTAGTGCAATTGAGTGGGAGCGCTAACATAAACATGGAATCTATAGCTTCTATTTGGCGAATAGTAAGTAAAGGATGATCTCCTTCGAGCTTGACCAAACGAAAATAAATGGTGGAGTACTCATTTCACATAAGCTGAAATATCATTTATACGGGGTTAAGTATTTTAAGGATAAAATACATTGTAGGGTGTAACGGTAATCTAATCCCTTTACAGTGTAGATCATTCATATAGAGGATCATTGATCAAATTAGGATTATAACAATGGATAACTAATGATGTATCTATGTGGTGGAACATATAGAGCATTCTATATACTGAGAGTGCAATTCTAAGTTCTATGCGTGGATTCAACAAAGAATTAATAAGTCAGTGAATTTAGGTTATCAATTCTTGATCTGCTTATTGGAAGCTCGGTTATATAGACCCACGGTCCCCTCACTAGTTGAGATAATATTGCTTGTAAGACTCATATAATTGGTTTTGATAAATCAATTATAATTCTCAATTTAGACTATGTCTATTTGTGAATTTTTCACTAAGTAAGGGCGAAATTGTAAAGAAAGAGTTTTATGGGCATATTTGTTAATTATGATACTTTGTATGGTTCAATTAATAAATATGATAAATGACAATATTATTTAATAATTATTTATAGTTATTTTTTTTTTGAAGAAATTATTTATAGTTATTAAATAATTAGAATTGGCATTTAAATGGTTGAATTTGAAAATTGGCGTTTTTCAGAAAATAGAAATAAAATTTGTGAAAACGCCAAAATCCAAGTAAGGCCCATTACACACCATTCCCGACCACTTGGGATGGTTTTTCAAACTGATATTTTTATTATTTTAATGCCAAATAATTCAAACCTAACCCTAGTGGAATGCTATAAATAGATAGTGAAGGCTTCAGGAAATTTACACTTAACTTTCACACTTTTCCTTCAGAGAAAAACCTGAGCCTTCTCTCTCTATACCTAGCTGCCACCTTCTTCTCTTTCTTCCCTCTTCAATTTCAAAATCACTTAGTGATAGAGTAGTGCCCACACACAGCAAGTGATAGCTCAACCATAGTGAGGAAGATCGTGAAGAAATACTTTTAGCAAGAAGGAGTTTTAGTACTAAAGAAGGAGAGAAAGAGATCCAGGTTCAGATATTGATAATGCTCTGCTACAGAAAGGAATCAAGGGCTAGATATCTGAACGGAAGGAGTCATATTATTCCGCTGCACCCAATGTAAGGTTTCTGATGCTTTATATGTGTTTATTTCATAATCGTTTAGAAGTTCATATTTAGGGTGTTAATCAACATACTTGTGAGTAGATCTAAGATCCTGGTAAAATAATTTCCAACAACTGGTATTAGAGCATGGTAGTTGATTCTCCTGCAAGAAATTTGGACTTAAAACGATTGTTTGATGTTTTGGATGGTATCATGTTGTGTTGAGTGTTATATGATGATTGATTGATGTTTGTGAATTTTAGTGAAAAGTAATTTTAAATTCTGTTTCTGGAATTATTTTTTTTGGATAGTATGTTAAAAATTAAGCAATTTACTTTTTTACAGAACTCATTTTCGATTTAATTTGAATTAGTTATGATTTTTTGAAGTTTCAAAAAATATCAAGGTGACATCACTAAGACATGCGCGCGCGGATGGCCTAAATCCTCGGCCAGACGCGTGTTAGGACAAGTTTTTGTCCGAGAACACGCGCATGGGGTGTCTGAAACCCCATTCCGCGCGCAGAAATGCTGTTGGGCTCCTCCAGCACCGAGACTCCTCGGCTGTGCACCCTTCTCTGCGGGCGAGGACACTGAGCATACTGTCCGTACAACTCGCAATTTTTTCGTTTTTCTTCGATTTTTCATGCTATTTCATGGATTTAACTTCCGATTTTTTGTTTAGTTCTGTATTTAGACATTTACTATTCCTAATTCAATTCTAAATATCATAATTAAATTAATTAATTTTTTTAAAATTAATTCATGATATTAGTGTAATTTAAATTTGAAAATAGTAAATATCTATCTTTTTTAAATTTAATTATATCTTATCTTATTTTTAAATTTAAGGTGAGACATTAAATTTTTTCAATTAAATATTTTTTTTTAAATAATTTAGCCTTATTTAAATTTAAAATAAGATAACTATAATCATGTAATTTTAAATAGAAGTAAGATATTTTGCTAACTTTTAAATTTTGTTATTTTATTTATTTAAATTAAATCATAAAATCTGAAAAAGATATTTATTTATCTTTTTTTTATTTTTATTGAATATTTAATTTATAAAATAACATTAAATTTTTTAAAAGTAGTTAGCAAATTTTGAAATGATATTTAGGTTAGTTGAAACTTAATTTTTCAAAATTGTAGGTTTAATTTTAAATATTATTTTATTAATTTTGAAAATATATATATTTAATTATATTATTATTTTTCAAAAATAAATATTTTTTTATTTATTTAATTATTTTTTTGAAATTTAATTATTTAAAATTAAATAAATCCTACATCCAACTATCCAGCTAACCTTGTTGCAAGAGTATGTGTTTTAGCTTGTTTGTAAATTTTTAAAACCTATTATTGCTTGATTGCAAATAGCCATGGTTAACTTGTTGACAGATCCAATGATCTGATTATGACTCATGGCTCCCTTGGTCAAGTAAATAATTTGTAACAGGTATATTTTCACAATCTTCTTTCATCTGTGTATGACCTAGCAACATGATAGGATCCATCCAAATTGTGTGCCTGTGTGAGCCTATGTGTTTAATTTTATTATAGATGCATATAGGATGTTGTTGCTAAATAAAATATCATAGTTTTTGATAGATTTTATTTAGGCCCATTTAGTTTTGGGCCTACAATTAATAACAATTGTTCATATTAAGGTTAAATTCCTCTCTTTTGGGCCTTGTGTGAGAGTTGGGAGCCATAGAAGTGGGTACGACATACTGAACCCAACACCCCCTCACATGAACTACCCCAATTGTGAAGGCCCATTTGCTTGATTTGAATAACTGTACTAGGTTAATTAAATTAGTTTAACCTAATAAAATTGATTAGAAACATAATTAATTTCATTTATTTTGAAATTAATTTAAGAAAACCATAGTTTAAAGAATTTTTATTCTAAGCTAAACTATATGTATTTTCTTCTATTTAATTAAATATAGAATTATAACCATCTAGATTCTTTCTGAAGCTTAATTTAAATTTTTCATTAAATATTCCTATTTAAGTTGATATTTAGTTATCTATAACTAATCAGCTTAAATCTGAATATCTTTTGGATTTAAAATTTCAAAATTAAGTTGAGGAATTTTAGGAATTTGTTGTTAAGATTCTTTAGATATTTTTTTTAAGTTGATATTTTTTCAAATATTAACTTAAAAAATGGAATATTTTCAAATTAAGTGGTTACAACTTAATTTTTGATATTTAGTTAATTTTAAATTTGAAAAATATTTAAGTTTTATTTTTTAATACAACTTAAATTACATATTTTTTCAAATTTTGTGGAAAAGATACTTAGTCAAATAAGATATTTTCTAGATAGTTATTTCTAGACTACTTATTATTTCTAATATTAAATAGGAAAATATTATACGTTGTGAAATTAATTATTTAAATAATTAATTTTGGTACAATTTATTTTAAGTATATTTTTTCCTAGTATTAAACTAGAGATTAATAATTAAGCCTTCTCTACACTTAATTATTTATTTCTTAAATTTAATACATTTAATTAAATTGAAAATTAAATATCTAAGTTGATTTTCAAAATAATTTTCAAAATATATATTTTTTCTTTATTTTATTAATCAATTTTCGAAATTGCATTTCATAATGCAAGATGATTTTGAATTTATCTTGAAAAATAGATTAAGTTGTAAATTAATTATTTTTAATTAATTTTTGGACCAACTTAAATCAATGATTTTTTCATTTATTGATTAATTTAAAATAAATGAATTAAAGTATATTATTAGAAATTGAATTAATTAGTTAAAGGAAAATCTAGATAGGTGATATTTTTGCTTGAAGTATTTTTCTAAGTAATTATCATTTAAGTATTTTGAAAATATAAAGTTTTTATACTTTCTTTTTCAAAATACAATAAATATATTCTCATGAAAATTTATTTTAAGTTACAAATTAATTTAAATTAATACAACTTAAATATTTTTCTTAATATTTATATATCAAAATTACTACTGAGATGGAAATAATTCAACTTATTTCAATCACCATCTAAGTATAATTTTATAAATATTAAATTAAATTCTAATTTAGAATTTTAATTCTAAATTCGATATTTAATGAATATATTTTATTATAAATAATGATGAAAATACATTTTAAAGAAGGAGCTTTATTATTAAGATATTCGATCTCCATTATTGGTTTTACATAGCGTTTGTTTTAGTGAGTAATCCTCCCTAATGGAGGAACGTTCATTAGCAAGTTCGCACCGTTTAATCTCGAAAGATAAGTAGTGTGTAAGTGTTTTATATGGTATGGATCACCCTAATGGTGGCGACCATATTTGACTTACAAAATATGAAACAATGGTAGAAGCTCATAAGATAGAATTGCCTAGACTCTCGCCTAAACGGGACAACGTTGAATTCCAATCTTGATCGAATAAAAGGTTGCTAGAATGTTTAACATTTTAGATGAGCTGCCAACTCTATTCAATGGATGGTAGCTTTGACTCTCGCCTAAACGGGACACTGATATCAGTTTGTTGAAAACCTTGGAAATTATTTAGGATTGTATGTTTTAGTATTTTCACTTGTCATTCCTACTTGCTATATGTTTAATAATTTATGAATTGTGTATGAATTTATATTGAACCATGTTATTTTCTGTTATTAAGTTGTAGTTTAATTTCGAATCTTCATTGTTGGTCTAACTTGGTTTGTTTATCTAATGAGATAAATTCCTAGAGGATTTTCACCATTAGACATACATAATAGTGTTAGATCTCGAAAGATAAATATTGTATATGCAACATCTAGCTGTTCATCAATTGATGACACCTTAGACTAGTATTTTTACGATATGAAACAAGAAGATTGTATAAATAAGATTACTTTGACTTTCGCTAATCGAAGCATCGTTGGATTCTTATTTAAACAACGAAATTATCCTAATTCCTCCTAGCTTATTCATTTCGAATTAGCTCAATAACATATCATTAGATGAATGGTCTATAAATCATTTCATATCATTCTATTTTCTCGTAAGAAATTAAATGATATATGATTATAACCCGAAATTCTATTCCACAATAATATAAGTCCTCAATCTTAGAAATCTCCTACTTGTATGGCAAATCTGACTTAGAGTTTAAATTAGTAGTGGTGGTCCAAGAAAGAATTACTCATTTTATTTGGTATAAATTAAGTCTTTCATTTTAATTTTAGAATCCAAACAGAAATTTTCTTATATTTCTAATTCCAGAATACAATACAGTTACACTTTCACAAGTGTTTAATAACCATTTTCTATCCATGGTTTCAAACAGTATGAAATATGAGTTTAATATTCTGTGACCAGGATCCACTTGTACTATTTTAAGAACTCTTTGATGTAACTAAACCTAAGAAATCAAAAAGACACAACCACATTTTTTTAATCTATGGCTTGTGTATCTTGTTCATATTTGTTTTGACAAGATCAATCTCCGCAAAGAGTTAATAAGCCTATATCCACTGAAAGTTGTTCATCTCATTCGTAGATGGATGTACATTCAGGGGTGGATATGAGTTTTTCGTTGTATTCTTAAAACGCTAACTCTAGATTATACCTTATGCAAAGAAATTTGAAATGTTTGAAAAAATTCTGATTTCCAGCAATGGTTAAAACCATTAAGGTAAGTGGTTAAAGATCTTGCGAACTGATAGGGGTGGAGAAATAGTTAGTAGATATGCAGTTCAAAGATCATTAAATTGATTTTTGAATTATATCCAAACTTACCTCCCCAGAAATTTCGATTTGCATATTGATGATTAGTTACTAGTTGTTGCCTAAGACCTTCTATGGTAATACAATTTCAGAATGATGTAATGGTTGTATACTTAATGTAAATCATTACTAGATTCATGGATGACCTAATCAAAATCTTAAGAAAAGCTAGAACTGTTAAGATGGTGATTACTCTGGGGGTGGAATAGTGATTTTGGAAAAGTGTAAAAACCTATCTGAAGTCTCTAAGTCTACCAGAAAGGGACTGAATGTTAAAGTTGCAGGAAAGGTACTTATTCAGTCTAAGGAAAGTTCTATACATTTTTGGCACCATTCCAAATTGCCTTAACTACTAGTGTTATTTCCTGATTAACCAAAAGTAGTTGCCAAAGATATAGAATCCAGTATCCCAAAAAGAGTAGACATATAGAGAGGAATTTCACATTATCAATGATTTTGTGATTAAGGAAGAGTAATGGTGGAGAAAAGGTTGTATTTAATTCAACCTTTCAGATCTTATTACGAGGAGTTTACTACTACTACACTTGATTTGTATATCAAGGTGTTGAGATTATTTGAAATGCACATTTTGTTTTATATTAGTGCAAGTGGGAGTTTGTTGGGTTTTATGCCCTAAATAAATCTCATTTCAATATAATCAGATTTACTTATTAATATAGATTAGAAATAACATTTAATGTTGCATGGTTCACATGATTTATTACATGATTATGTGTACATAATGTATAAATTCATCTGAAACCCTTTTCACATACTTGATCCTGTTTATTGTGTTGTCAACACTTTGGAAAGTAAACATGACTATGTGAATAAAGTTTCCTAGATTTATCAGACACAGGGTTTTACTGATATGATAATCTACAATAGAGTTTACTTGCATTTGGAGAAATGCTATGTTCTTTCCAAAGCATTGGTTAAAGTAAAGCTCATGTTGGATGCATGGAGTATGCATCGGAAGTGACCGATATTGAACTTTGACTTAGATTTATTAAACTTACCATAATATCTATTCAAGTCAATATCGCCTAGTTGATCCTAGATCAAATGATCTTAATCCATTTATGATTAGGCTCAATCTCAAGAGGCTATTCGTGTTCTTTGATTTGTTAGTTAAGCCTACTTTTGGGTCAGGGTGATATGTACATTTTGGGAACACGGTAGTGCAATTGAGTGGGAGCGCTAACATAAACATGGAATCTATAGCTTCTATCTGGCGAATAGTAAGTAAAGGATGATCTCCTTCGAGCTTGACCAAACGAAAATAAATGGTGGAGATCTCATTTCACATAAGTTGAAATATCATTTATACGGGGTTAAGTGTTTTAAGGATTAAATACATTGTAGGGTGTAACGGTAATCTAATCCCTTTACAGTGTAGATCACTCATATAGAGGATCATTGATCAAATTAGGATTATAACAATGGATAACTAATGATGTGTCTATCTAGTCGAACATATAGAGCATTCTATATACTGAGAGTGCAATTCTAAGTTCTATGCGTGGATTCAACGAAGAATTAATAAGTCAATGAATTTAGGTTATAAATTCTTGATCTGCTTATTGGAAGCTCGGTTATATAGACCCATGGTCCCCCCACTAGTTGAGATAATATTGCTTGTAAGACTCATATAATTGGTTTTGATTAATCAATTATAATTCTCAATTTAGACTATGTCTATTTGTGAATTTTTCACTAAGTAAGGGCGAAATTGTAAAGAAAGAGTTTTAGGGGCATATTTGTTAATTATGATACTTTGTAAGGTTCAATTAATAAATATGATAAATGATAATATTATTTAATAATTATTTATGGTTATTAAATAGTTAGAATTTGCATTTAAAGGGTTGAATTAGAAAATTGGCATTTTTGAGAAAATTAGATGCAGAATTGAGAAAACTACAAAATCCAAGTAAGGTCCATTACACTACATGACCGGCCACTTGGGATGATTTTTCAAGCTGATATTTTCATTATTTTAATACCAAATAATTAAAACCTAACCCTAGTGGAATGCTATAAATAGATAGTGAAGGCTTCAGGAAATTTACACTTAACTTTCACACTTTTCCTTCAGAGAAAAACCTTAGCCTTCTCTCTCTATACCTAGCCGCCACCTTCTTCTCTTTCTTCCCTCTTCAATTTCGAAATCACTTAGTGATAGAGTAGTGCCCACACACAGCAAGTGATACCTCAACCATAGTCAGGAAGATCGTGAAGAAAGACTTTCAGCAAGAAGGAGTTTCAGCACTAAAGAAGGAGAGAAAGAGATCTAGGTTGAGATATTGATAATGCTCTGCTACAGAAAGGAATCAAGGGCTAGATATCTGAGCGGAAGGAGTCATATTACTCCGCTGCACCCAATGTAAGGTTTCTAATACTTTATATGTATTTATTTCATAATCGTTTAGAAGTTCATATTTAGGGTGTTAATAAACATACTTGTGAGTAGATCTAAGATCCTTGTAAAATAATTTCCAACGGTAAGTACAACTTTCCTTTTATAGAAAAGGAAAGTTTAGCTCCGGTTTTCTCTTCAAGAAATCTGATCTGAGAAAATGGGAAACTCAACACAGGATCAGATTATACAGCTGGTTCGATAAAAACGAAATGGGTAACCAAACTTACCATTTTTACCTTTTTTCAAAAAATAGGAAAGCTAGACAACTTTCCTTCCAAGTTTGAATACACAAAATAGGAAACCATATTAATACATACCAGCCGAAATATATAATAAATAATAAAATATTTTTGTCAATTAAATATGCCAAAAATGGAATTAGCAATCTCCCCCTTTGGCACTTTGATTGACAAAACATTTTATTATGAGAAAACCTGCATCAAGTGTTGGAAACCAAAGCAACTAGCTTCTTAAAGATAAAAGAGTATAGAAATACTCCCCCTGCATGAAAGCACTCTAACACATAAAACAAAGAACTTTTTTTGGACGGAAAAGTGCACAAACCACAAACAAGACAACTCCCCCTAAAAACAAGGATCCAGGGTTGTAACATATAATCCAAAAAAAAAAAAGAGTACTACTCCCTCTTTTTGTCTATCAAGGAGCCAAAGATAACAAAAAACATGAACAAAGTCATAATAGTTTAAGCATTAAAAAGCAAGAGAAAAAATTGGACCACTTATTCATAATCATTGGATCGAAAGAATTTCATGATGTTGTCCATCCTCCTAAGAAGCCAGGCCTGACTTGTCTCCATTCTTTCCAAACGCAAGTTGAATTCAGCCATTTTTGTAGAAGCAGAAGTGGAAGCAGATGTAGCAGCAGAGCCACGAAAGGGCCTCTTGGACGGTTGATCATTTTTTGTTTTTGCCATTTTTCTTTGAAACCTTAGAAAAACAAACACACTCTCACACTTGAAAAAGATTAGACTTTTGAGAGAAAGGAGAGAGGAATGAATGGTGTTGATCGTGGGTAAGTGTGAAGATGAACATATAGAGCATTTCAAATTTAATTACCCAATAATAAGAAAATATAAAAAAGGAAAGTAACTTCCTTACCTTAGACACCACGTGGGGAGAGAAAAAAGGAAACCAAAAAGATTTTTCAAAAATTGGTCAAGGTCACCTTAAATGGAAAAAGGAAACAACATATCCCCACAAAATCTAAGAATTAAGCACCCTACCAAAACCGAAAATGCCACCAAGAAGGAAACACAAGAATAAGACCAAATCTCCAAAAATAAAGGAAACACACTAGATAGAAAGCAATTAAAACATGTTTCCATAAATGAAAAAATAAAAGAAAAAAAAATTACCAAAGAAACGAAAAAATATGCCCCCCTTTTTCTTTAATTTTTTCAAAAAATGCCCCCCCAAAATAATTTGCAAATAACGAACAAGAGAGCACATAGAGACACATAAAGCACCAATCAACACTTAAGAGCAAAAAATAGTGCCTAAGAAAATAGTGAAACATAACAAGAAAAGTAACAAGAATTTTTAAGAAAGCTCAATTGACAGAATCGGTCACAATTTTTTCTTTTATTTGAAAGACAGAAAAATAAAATAACCTTGATATTTTTGCAACTAAAATTCACAATATCCGCTTGTCTTTGTCCCTGATGAAAAAATCAAACTCATAAGAATAGTCAGAAATTATTTTATCAAGCTAATGAAGTAGTAGAATGAGGTCATACCGGTTACAGAGGAAAAAAAATTGACTAAATCACCAAGAATATTAAAGCAAATCAAACAATATGTAATAGCTTTATAACACCATTTTCGAGGATATGAAATTTTTTTACCACAAACTGTGTCAAGCATAAGTGTGTGAAAGTGTAAGCAGGGAACATTGCCCAATTTGTCGAAAAGACTTTTTTTGATAAATTGTAACCATAGGAGACACTGTTACACTACCTCAATGGTAGCCCTTTTCAATGGTAGTGTATCTTCTACATAACTCCTAATTACATAGTTCCAACTGTTGGAAATTATTTTACCAGGATCTTAGATCTACTCACAAGTATGTTTATTAACATCCTAAATATGAACTTTCTAAAACGATAAATTAAACACATATAAAGTTTAAGAAACCTTACATTGGGTGCAGCAGAATTAAATGACTCCTTCCATTCAGATCTCTAACCCTTGATTCCTTTTTGTAGCAGAGTATTATCAAGATCTGAACCTGGATCTTCTTCTCTGAATCCTTGATGCTGAATCTCCTTTGCTGATGATCTTTCTTCACGATCTTCCTCACTATGATTGAGGTATTGCTTGATGTGTGTGGGCACTACTCTAATCACTAAGAGAGGTTCGAAATATGAAGGAAGAATAGAGAGAGAGAGTGGCGGCTAGAGAAGAGAGTGGAGGCTCAGGTTTTTCTGATTCAGAAAGTGTAATTTTCCTGAAGCCTTCACTATCTATTTATAGCATTCCACTAGGGTTAGAATTGAATTATATGGCATTAAAATAATGAAAAAATCAATTTAAAAAGATACAATAGGTGGCCGGCCATGGCTTAGGTGGACTGGGCCTTGATTTTTGTAATTTTGCAATTTTAACACCTTTTGTATCTAATTTTCTCAAAAATGCCAATTTCCTAATTCAATCATTTAAATGCTAATTCTAACTATTTAATAACTATAAATAATTATTAAATAATATTGTCATTTATCATATTTATTAATTGAACCATACAAAGTATCATAATTAACAAATATGCCCCTATTAACTCTTTCTTTACAATTTCGCCCTTACTTAGTGAAAATTTCACAAATAGACATAGTCTAATTCGTGAATTATAATTGATTAATCAAAACCAATTACATGAGTCTTACAAACAATATTATCTCAACTAGTGGGGGGACCATGGGTCTATATAACCGAGCTTCCAATAAGTAGATCAAGAATTTAGTACTAAAATTCACTAACTTATTAATTCTTCGTTGAATCCACGCATAGAACTTAGAATTGCACTCTCGGTATATAGAATGCTCTATATGTTCCACCATATAGACACATCATTAGTTATCCATTGTTATAATCCTAATGTGATCAATGATCCTCTATATGAATGATCTACACAGTAAAGGGATTAAATTACCGTAACACCCTACTATGTATTTTATCCTTAAAACACTTGACCCCGTATAAATGATATTTCAGCTTATGTGAAATGAGATCTCCACCATTTATTTTCGTTTGGTCAAGCTCGAAGGAAATCATCCTTTGCTTACTATTCGCCAGGTAGAAGCTATAGATTCCATGTTTATGCTAGCGCTCCCACTCAATTGCACTACCGTGTTCCCAAAATGTACGTATCACCCTGACCTAAAAGTAGGCTTAACTAACAAATCAAAGAACACGAATAGCCTTTCAAGATTGAGCCTAATCATAACAGGATTAAGATCATTTGATCTAGGATCAACTTGGCGATATTGACTTGAATAGATTTTACGGTAAGTTTAATAAATCTAAGTCAAAGTTCAATATCGGTCCCTTCCGATGCATACTCCATGCATCCAACCTCAGCTTTACTTTAACCAATGTTCTGGAAAGAACATAGTATTTCTCCAAATACAAGTAAACTCTTGTTGTAGATTATCATATCAGTAAAACCCTGTGTCTGATAAATCTAGGAAACTTTATTCACATAGTCATGTTTACTTTCCAATGTGATGACAGCACAATAAACATGATCAAGTATGTGAAAAGGGTTTAAGATGAATTTATAAATCAATTAGACAAGCAATTGATAAAGTGAACCAAAACATACACAAATGAATGAAAAATACTTCTGTTTCTTTATTGATGTTGAATAAAATAGATTACATTGAAATGGAATTTTATTTAGGGCATAAAACCTAACACCAACTTACTCAGAGACGGCTTTCACACATTGAGATAGGTAGCTCTATTCATCCAATGGAGCTTGAACATACAATTTTTAAAAATTATTATTCGAAAATGGTAGCTTGCATAACACTGTTTGATGAACTTGAATATTCCTGGGAGGAGTGAACAATTTTCCTGAACAAACCTGTATGACACCATAACATTACAAACATTAGCAATAAAATAATGACTGTAATTCTTATAAGTTTGAGATTTTCTTCTAGGACAAAGACAAAGACATTATGAACTCTAAGACAACTCAAATATCAAGGATCAAGAACAACAAAAACATTAAACAATACAAACCCTAAGGATTTCCTTAGAGAAATAAAACAGACCGAGTCAAGAGCTCTAGTAAAAATATCTGCTATTTGCTTGCTAGTTTCAACATATTCTAAGACAAGAGTTTTATTTTCCACAAGCTCTCTAATAAAGTGATGACAGATGTCTCTGTGCTTTGTGTGTGAGTGTTGAACAGGATTTTTAGAAATGTTTATAGCACTAGTATTATCACAAAAAATAGTTAAAGTTTTCAGATCAAACCCATAATCTACCATCATATGTTTCATCCATAAAAATTGGGTACACCAGCTACCCGCAGCAATGTACTCAGCCTCAGCAGTGGACAGAGAGATTGAGTTTTGCTTCTTACTGTGCCATGAAACAAGATTGTTTCCAAGATAGAAACATCCACCACTAGTGCTTTTTCTATCATCTGCATTACTTGCCCAATCAGCATCTCTAATTTTTGAAGATCCACATGGTTCCAATGATGTTTACAAACGGTGGTCTTGGAATCATTTTCCAGACTTTGTTTCGAACAAACTGATGTAGCTCATCCTACATAGCAAGAAACCAATCTTCATCCATTAGTGCTTCTTTTATAGATTTTGGTTCTAAAGAAGAAATAAAACATAAGAATTGAATTATATTAGCATATTTTCTTCTTGTAACCATGCTCTCATCCAAGTTTCCAAGGATGAGATCTGAAGGATGATTCTTTTTAACCCTGGAGGATGGTTCCCTCTGATTTGGATCAGTGATTGAATTTGAAGAATGCTCGAATTCTTTTGTTGTTGAGGTTTCTGAACTAATAGAGTCCTACACTGCAGCATCGACAGCAGCTTCTGTAGCTTCGTCAGGTTCCTTTTCCTCGGCAGCAGGCTTTTCCAGCAAGTCTTCAATCTCTTCTTCTGTTGAAAACTTAGAAAAATCTTTTAGATCATCAACAACAACATTAGCGGATTCCATAACAGTTTGGGTTCTCATGTTATACACACGATATGCCTTACTATTGGTGGAATATCCTAAGAAAACACCTTCATCACTTTTAGCATAACGATCTCTTAAAATATAACAAACACATCCAAACACATGAAAGTGACTTACATTTGGTTTCTTACCTTTCCAGATTTCATATGGTGTTATGTGAGTACCTGGACGTAAGAACACTCTGTTGATGGTATAGCAAGCAGTGTTAATTGCTTCGGCCCAAAGACGCCTCGTAAGCTTCTTGCTATTCAACATTACTCTAGCCATTTAGAGTACGATTCTTTCTTTCAACCACTCCATTTTTTGAGGAGTTTTAGGAGCAGAAAATTCATGAGAAATACCGCTAGATTTACAAAACTCATCATATATAGTATTTTAAAATTCTTTTCCATGATCAGTCCTAATCCGAACAATTTTACCAATGTTACGATCTTTTTCAACAATCAAATTTAAACACAGAGATTGAAAAGCCTCAAAAGTATCAGATTATTCTCTCAAAAAATCCACCCATGAAAAAAGAGAAAAATCATCAACACACACAAAAATATACCTCTTACCGCTCAAGCTTTCAACCTCGATTGGACCCTTTAAGTCCATATGTAGGAGTTCAAGAACTCTGGAAGTATTCACATCAGAAACACTCTTATGAGAAATTTTCAGTTGCTTACCAATCTGACATGGTCCATATTTTCCCAAAGACTCCTTACCTAATTCAGGTAATCCTCGAACAATTCCTGCATTAGACAATCTCCTCATATTTTTAAAATGAATATGACCAAGTTTTTCATGCCATAAATCAGTGGTGTTATCAATAACAGAGTGACAAGTAGCATAGGTAGTGATGGTGTGACAGTTATCATTAGATCCGAACCCTTGCAAGACAATTTCATCAAGAATATTATACACATAACAATGATTACTATCAAAGCTCACAGTATAACCCTGATCACAAATTTGACTAATGCTAAGAAGATTAGCTTTTAGTCCATCAACCAACATGACATTCTTCAGTCTAGGAAGCCCTTCGAAATTGAGAGTTCCTATCCCTATGACTTTTCCAACAAGACTGTTACCAAAAGTAACTTCTTCACACTGCATTGGTCTAATGTTCTCAAGATATTCTTTTTCACCTGTCATGTGTCTAGAACACCCACTATCAAAGTACCACATGTTAGTAGCAATAGTTTTAATACAAGAAGAACCTACCAAGCATTTATTTTTGACAATCCATTTTTGTTTTTGTAAAACATGTTTATTTCCAAGGTAATTAGATTTAAACATGTTTTGCATAGTGATGCACTTAGGTCGAATGTGACCTTTTCTCCCACAAAAATGGCAAATAGGGATGAAACGTCTTCCATTCCCTTTAGAATTGTCAAACTTATCGTGCTGCTTCTTTTTTGTAATAGTAGAGTGTTTCGCTAAAGTGACAGAATCCTGCGAGGTAGAAACAGTTCTTCCAGAAACAAAAATATTAGATTTAACAAAAGTGGTATTGAAATCAGATTGAGTAGAACCATAACCTAGACCAGTATGATTAGTTTGGCCAGATTTTTGAATCTTTTCAAAAATGTTGGAAGCTAGATTTAACATTTTGACATTCTTATTAATGTTTTCAAGTTCCTTAGTCAAAGAAATAATTTCAGACTCTTTTAAAGACAGTTCAGATTTCCAACATTTAATTTTTTTCATCCAAATCATTAATGTTGTCACACAAGTCTTTATTATCTTTAACCAGGGAACGATTTTCAGCACATATTTCCAACCACTTACCAAACATTACCTTGTGAGATTCAGTCATAGAGTTCTCATCAATTTCTGACTCATCTGATTCGGATCCAGCTTCTTCCTTGTTGTCATCGATCAAGGTATTATTCATGCACATGAATTTTCCTTTTTCCTACAAATTTCTTGAGAAAATACTTGTTAGAGAAACTTTTTCTTTTTCATCTTCACTACTTTCAGAATCATCACTCCAAGTAACATTCAATCCCTTTTTATTTTTCTTTAGGGTATTAGCACATTCAGATTGAATATGAACATACCCTTCACACTCTCTGCAACGAATACCTTTGTTAGATGAAAAAGGTTTAGAGGGATTGTTACTTGAAATGCTATATTTTGGAGTTTTTGAAAAATTCTGTTTATTTCCAATAGATTTCATGTAATCTTGGAAATTTTTCATCAACAAGGCCATTTCATCATCATTATCATCATCAGAAATAATATGTTTAGAAACATGAAAAGCAGTACCTTTGCTTTTCTCATTTAAGGAACTTTGCTTACTCTTTTTCTTGATTTGTTGATTTAACTCAAAAGTTCTTAAAGAACCCATGAGTTCTTCAACCTTCATTTTGCCAAAGTCTTTTACTTCTTCCATTGCTAGCAATTTTGTGTCAAACCTGTCAGGAAGCACACGAACAATTTTCCGAACCAAGACAGATTCATCTAATTTTTCTCCCAAGGCAAAAACTCATTAGAAATATCAGATAATCTTTCATTAAAATCAGACAAAGTTTTAGTTTCTAACATTCTCAATTCATCAAATCTAATTTGCAACATGGTAAAACGTGATCTTTTTACATCAGCAGTACCTTCAAACTGAATTTGAAGGATTTCCCATGCCTCCTTTACAGATTCACAAGATGAAATTAATTTAATAAAGCCTTCACGAACACCATTAAAAATAGCATGTAAAGCCTTATTATTATAACCAGACAGTTTTTCAACTTCAATAGTCCAATTGAGCTCAGGTTTTACCTTAGTATTACCTTTATCACCACTTTGAGTAGGTTGTGTCCAGCCTGTAAGTATAGCTCTCTAAGCCTTCACATCTTGTGATTTGATAAATGCTCTCATCCTGACCTTCCAATAAGGATAGTTCGATTCATTCAATAGAGGTGGTCGAGAGATAGAGCTTCCTTCTGCAAACAAAGACATCTCACACAAAACAAATTAAATGGAAAAACCTCAAGATCTCACTAAGAATTTAGTGGCTTGCTCTGATACCAATTAAAATTTCGTATTTTAATATTCCCAGTTTGATTATTTAATTAAGTGATTAATTAAATGCAGAATAATGAAACTGGTACTGAAAACAGTTTTTCCGTAGTTACAGAATACAACTCTGTAACTCCAGAGAAACCCAAAAAAACAAA